>NC_057716.1:75352087-75354315 GCF_004010195.1 Chiloscyllium plagiosum | reverse complement strand
TAACTGTACCTCTTATGCTCACATCCAAATCATTTATGTAAATGACAAAAAGTAGAGGACCCAGCACCGATCCTTGTGGCACTCCACTGGTCACAGGCCTCCAGTCTGAAAAACAACCCTCCACCACCACCCTCTGTCTTCTACCTTTGAGCCAGTTCTGTATCCAAATGGCTAGTTCACCCTGTATTCCATGAGATCTAACCTTGCTAATCAGTCTCCCATGGGGAACCTTGTTGAACGCCTTACTGAAGTCCATATGGATCACATCTACTGTTCTGCCCTCATCAATCTTCTTCTTGGCCCATATCCCTCTAACCCCTTCCTATTCATGTACCTATCCAGATGCATTTTAAATGTTAGAATTGTATCAGCCTCCAACACTTCCTCTAGCAGCTCATTCTATACATGCACCACCCTCTGCGTGAAAATATTGCCCCTTAGGTCCCTATTAAATCTTTCCCCTCTCACCCTATACCTATGCCCTCTGGTTCTCAACTCCCCCATCCGAGGGAAAAGACCTTGTCTATTTACTCTATTGATGCCACTCATGATTTTATAAACCTTTATACAGTCACCCCTCAGCCTCCTCCAGGGAAAACAGCCTCAACCTATACAGCCTTGCCCCCCAGCTCAAATCCTCACCAGTTATTCTGTACTATGCTGTTACTAAGTTTCAGTCAGAAGTAAAGAACAAACCCGTCATGTATGTGCAATCCAATAGGGAGCTTTTATTCCTTTGCTGCGCATGCTGTAAAAGCTTGAAATAAGCCTGAACAAGCCCATGAGCACTGGCTGATGATATACCAGTATCATGAATCTCAGCTCTTAAAGGAACACTGTCCCAACATGCATAACCAATAAGTTTCTGGAATAATAGTCTCATAATAATCCCATCAGGCCATTGACTCACCTCAGTTTTATACACCTTCATCAGATTGCTTCTCAATCTTTTTTGTGCCAAGAAAAACAATTCTCACCTTTCCAAACTAACAGCTAAATTCCCTCAACCTGAAATTACACTGGTAAATCTTCTCTGAACCATCTCATCAAAGACACATCCCACCCCGGTAATGCTCTCCTACAACCATCAGGCAGAAGGTACAGAAGCTTCAACACTTGCACCAGCAGGTTCAAGAACAATTTCTTCCCTGCCATTATTGGATTGATGAATGGTCTCTCGAACTTCAAATAATGTTGTTCTTGTTAATGTTGATCTTGCCTCATGCACATATTGTATGGGGAAGCGGTCTGATTCACTCTTTCCAAGCTTTGTTCACCCTATAATCTGCATGTCCTTACTTACTATGATCTGGCTATACTGCTCGCAAACAAAGCTTTTCACTGTACTAAGGTACATGTGACAATATATCAAATCAATCAATCACTGTCTCTCTCGTTCTTCCTCCAGTGTGGTGGCCAGAAGAGGATTCAGTACTCCAGTTGCGACTGAATCTGAACTTTATACAGGCTCTGCATAAATTTCCTGCTTTTGAACTGAATACCCTTATTTTTGAAGCTTAAGATTTCATACGTTTTGCTAAATACTCTCTCAATATGTTTTGTCATCTTCACGAATCTCTGCATTTGAATTCCCAGGTTCCTCTGTCCTTGTACACTCTTCACAATTGTGTCATTTAGTCAATGTTGCCTTTCCCCTAACCTTTCTTCCAAAGTAAATCAATTCATACTTTGCTATCCACTATACAAACTTTTCACTGTATTTTGTGACAATAAATAAATCACATAAATCAAATTTGCTGCTTGTCTACCTCTTCTGTTAGCCTAAGTCCTAAACAAACAGAGAATGCTGGAGAAACGCAGCAGATCTGTTAGCGTCTGTGTAGAGAGAATCAAGAGTTAATGTTTCAAATCCAGCATGACTTTTCATCAGATGTCCTGAAGAACATAGGTAAAAACAATGACTGCAGATGCTGGAAACCAGATTCTGGATTAGAGTGGTGCTGGAAAAGCACAGCAGTTCAGGCAGCATCCGAGGAGCAACGAAATCGACATTTTGGGCAAAAGTCCTTCATCAGGAAAGAGGCAGAGTGCCTGAAGGGTGGAGAGATAAATGAGAGGAGGGTGGGGTGGGGAGAAAGTAGCATAGAGAACAATAGGTGAGTGGGGGTGGGGATGAAGGTGATAGGTCAGGGAGGAGGGTGGGGCAAGGTAGCAAAGAGTACAATGGGTGAATGGGGTGGGGATGAAGGTGATAGGTCAGAGAGGAG
>NC_057716.1:75335542-75351397 GCF_004010195.1 Chiloscyllium plagiosum | reverse complement strand
CCCACCCTCCTCTCATTTATCTCTCCACCCTTCAGGCACTCTGCCTCTTTCCTGATGAAGGGCTTTTGCCCGAAATGTCGATTTCCCTGCTCCTTGGATGCTGCCTGAACTGTTGTGCTTTTCCAGCACCACTCTAATCCACAACATAGAACATAGAACAATACAGCACAGGAACTGCCCTTTGGCCCATCATGTCTATGCTGACAAGGATGCAATTCTCAACAAATCCCATCTGTCTGCACAAGGTCAATACCTCTATATTCCCTGCTTATTCACATGTCGCTATTGCAGCTGCTTCTACCACCTACCCTGGTAGCAAGTTCCAGGCACCTACCTGTATAAAAACTTTCCTCACACATCTCCTTTAAATTTTCACTCTCTCACCTTGAATCTATGCTTCCAAGCATTTGACATTTCTACTTTGGGAAAAAGGACTGTGACTATCCACCTTATCCATGCCTCTCATAACTTTTTATACTTCTATCATGTCACTCCTCAACTTCTGATGCTCTAGCCTAAATAATGCAGGCTTGTCCAACCTTTCCTTATAGTGAATAAACTCCAATCCAGGAAACATCCTGGTAAAGCTCTTTTGCAATATCGCCAAAGCCTTCACATCCTTCCTATAGTGTGGCATCCTGAACTACAGACAATGTTCCAAATGTGACCTAACTAAATTTGTATATCGCTGCACTGACTTTTATACTTTAATACTCAATCCCCAACTAATGAAGACAAACATGCATACACCTAATTTACCACCTTATACACTTGTATTGTCACTTTTGGGGAGGTATGGACTTGCACCCAAAGATTGCTCCATATATCAATGCTTATAAAGGTCCTGCCATTTATTGTAGACTTTCCTCTTGCATCTGACCTCCAAGTGGTGACCAGAAGATCCAGTTGCGACTGAATCTGAACTGAATACAGGCTCTGCATAAATTCCCTGCTTTTGAACTGAATATCCTTATTTTTGAAGCTTAAGATTTCATACGTTTTGCTAACTACTCTCACAATATGTTTTGTCAACTTCATGAATCTCTGTATTTGAATTCCCAGGTTCCTCTGTCCTTGTACACTCTTCACAATTGTGTCATTTAGTCAATGTTGCCTTTCCCCTAACCTTTCTTCCAAAGTAAATCAATTCATACTTTGCTATCCACTATACAAACTTTTCACTGTATTTTGTGACAATAAATAAATCACATAAATCAAATTTGCTGCTTGTCTACCTCTTCTGTTAGCCTAAGTCCTAAACAAACAGAGAATGCTGGAGAAACCCATATATCAACGCTCCAAGTGACCCTACCATTTATTATATACTTTACTCTTGCATCCGCCCTCCAAAAATGTATCACCACACACTTGTCTGGATTAAACTTCATCTGTCATTTCTCCATCCAACATTCCAACTGATGTAAGCTATGAGAATCTTCCTCACTCTGCACAAAACCATCAATTTTTGTGTTATCTCCAAATGTGTCCCTGGTCACAGATCTCCAGTCAGAAAAAAAATCCATCCACAACTACCCTCTGTATCTATATCGAATTTTGTATCCAACTTACCAATTCATCATGGATCCCATGTGATTAAATCATCTAGACCAGCCCACCATAATAGGCCTCATCAAATGCTTTAGTAAAGTCCATGGACACAATATCTACTGCCCTACTCTCATCAATCATCTTCATCACTTCCTCAAAAATCACAACAACATTTCTGAGTCAAGGTCTCCTCCTCAAAAAGCCATGCTGACTATCCCTATTAAGTCGATTCTTTTTCAAGTACCAATCATCTTGTCCCTAAGAATCTTCTCCAATAATTTCCCTATCACTGATAGAGTCATAGAGTCATACTCTCCTCCTCAAAAAGCCATGCTGACTATCCCTATTAAGTCGATTCTTTTTCAAGTACCAATCATCTTGTCCCTAAGATTTTCTCCAATAATTTCCCTATCACTGATAGAGTCATAGAGTCATACAGCATGAAAACAGACCCTTCAGTCCAACCAGCCTATACTGACCATAATCCCAAACTAAAACAGTCCCACCTGCCTGCTCCTGGCCCATATCATTCCAAATCTTTCCTATCCATGTACTTATCCAAATGATGTTTAAACATTGTAATTATACTCATATCTACCACTTCCTCTAGAAGTTCATTCCATACACAAAGCACAAACTTCTATAAGATCACCTCTCAACCTCCTCCATTCCAGTGAATAGAGTCCCAGCCAATCCGGCCTTTCTTTTTAACTCAAATCTTCTATATACAGCAACATCCTGGTAAATCCCTACTGAACTCTCTTCAGCTTAATAATATCCTTCCTATAAATGGGCAAACAGAACGGGACAGTATTCCAGTAGAGGCCTCACCTATGTCCTGCAGAACCTCAATATGGTTTCCCAACTCCTATACTCACAGGACTGAACAATGAAGGCAAGTGTGCCAAATGTATTTTTAACCACTCAGTCTGTCTGTGATGCAAACTTCTAAGCATTATATACCTGAATCCTGAAGTCGGCACAGTGGCTCAGTGGTTAGCACTGCTGCCTTACAGTGCCAGGGACTTAGGTTTGATTCCAGCCTCGGGTGACTATCTGTGTGGAACTTACACATTCTCCCCGTGTCTGTGTGGGTTTCCTCTGGGTGCTCCAGTTTTCTCCCACAATCCAAGGATGTCAGGGCAGGTGAATTGGCCATGCTAAATTGCCCATAGTGTTAGGTGCATTAGTCAGAGGGAAATGGGTCTGGGTGAGTTACTCATTGAAGGGTTGGTGGAGACTTGTTGGGCTGAAGGGTCTGTTTCCACACTATAGGGAATCTAACCCCTAGATCCATTTGTTCTACAACACTACCCAAGGCCCTACCATTAATTGTATAAGCCCTACTCTTTTTTGTTGTACCAAAATGCAATAACTCGTATTTATCCAGACTGAATTCCATCTGCCATTTTCAGCCCATTGACTCATTTCATCAAGACCTTTTTAACCTTAGAAAACCTTCTTCGTTTTCTACTATGCTACCAATTCTGGTGTCATTTGCAAACTTACTAAACATGTCCTCTATACTCTCATCCAAATCATTTATATAAACAGAAGAGGATCCAGAACTAATCCCTATGGAACACCATTAGTAACAGATATCCAGTCTGAAAAACAACCCTCCAACATTACCCACTGTTTCCTGCCTTTAAGCCAATTATGTATCCAATTGCCCAGCTCACCCTGAATCCCATGTGACCTAACTTTGCTAATTTCGTCTACCATGCAGAACCTTGTCGAAGCCTTTATTAAAGCCCAAGTAAACAATGTGTACTGCTCTGCCATCATTAATCTTTTTAGTAACTTCCTCAAAAAATCCAATCAAGCTTGTGAGACTCCTAGTTCCTCACACAAACCCATGTTGACTATTCCTAATCAATTTTTGCTCTTCTAAATGTCCATAAATCCTATCTTTTAAAATTATGTCCAACACTTTGCCCGCAACTGAAATGAGACTCACAGGTCACTAGTTCCACAGTTTCTCTTTACAACCTTTTTAAAACAAAGGTACAACATTAGCCACTCTTCAGCCATCTAGCACCTCATCTGCAGTTATTGATGATGCAAATATTTCTGCAAGCATTCTTGCAATTTCTTCCCTTATTTCCCATAATGTTCTGGGATACATTAGAACAGGTCGTCAAGATTTATCCACCTCTATATTCTTTTAGACTTCCCGAACCTCTTCTATTGTAATGTGAACTGTTTTTACAACATCAAAACATATTTCTCTGCCTACTCTAACTTCCATTTCTTTCTACACAGTGAAAATTGATGCAAAATATTGATTTAGTATCATTCTCATCGCCTGGGGTTCAATATAAAGGCAATCTCCTTGATCTTAAAGGGGCTGTACCCACTCTCTGATTACCAACTTGCTTTTAATGTATTTGTAGTATCTCTTTGGATTATCCTTAACCTTATCTGCCAATGCTATCTCATATCCTCTCTTGGTCTTCCTGACTTCTTTCTTAAGAATACTCCCACACTCTTTATATTGATTAAGAGATTTAGTTGAACCAAGTTGTCGATATCTAAAATAAGATTCTCTTTTATTCTTGAATAGAGCCTCAATATCTTTATTTATCCATTGTTCTGCAATCTTACCAACCTTACCTTCACTCTAACATGCACGTAATGCCCCTGGACTCTTATCGGGATATTGAAAGCTCTTGTCTTATACCACTAAAATTTGCCTTACACTAATTAAAATCTTTAACTTTTATTGGAAAGGTTATCCTTTTCCATATTCCCTCCTTTGACCTTTAGTGGGCCTACCCTTTCTCTAGCCAGCCTCCTGCTCTAAATATACAGATAAAATACCCTGGAATCATCCTTAATTCTATTTGTCTCTCACAGGCCTACTAATTCCTTGTTTAAGTGCTTTCCTGCTTCTTTACTAATCCCCAGGGCCTTGTCTGATTTCCGTTTCCTAAACTGCTTCCTTTCTCTTTTGGGCTAAATTTTCAATACCTTTTGTCATCCAGGGATCCCAAATCTTGCCATCCTTATCTTTCATTCTTACAGGAACATGCTGGTCCTGAACTCTGATTAACTACCTTTAAAAAACTTCCACGTGTCAGATGTGGCCAACCCCATCTAATTTTTCCAGTTCCTATCTAATACTGTTTCACACTTTTGCCCAAGGAGCAGTCTTACCCTTATCCATAACTCTCTTTAAAGTTATGGAATTAGGATCACTGTTCCCAAAATGCACTCCCACTGAAATTTCAATCCCACTAAGTCTAGTACAGCCCTTACCTCCTCCCTCACCGCCATCCAACGCCCCAAGGAGCCTTCCACATCCATCAAAGTTTCACCTGCACATCCACCAATGTCATTTATTATATCCATTGCTCCCAATGCGGTCTCCTCTACATTGGGGAGACTGGACGCCCTCGCAGACTATTTTAGGGAACGTCTTCGGGACACCCGCACCAATCAATCACACCGTCCCGTAGCCCAACATTTCAACTCCCCCTCCCACTCTGCCGAGGACACGCAGGCCCCGGGCCTCCTCCACCACCGCTCCCTCACCACCCGACGCCTGGTGGAAGAACACCTCATCTTCCGCCTTGGAACACTTCAACCACAGGGCATCAATGTGGACTTCACCAGTTTCCTCATTTCCCCTCCCCCACCTTACCCCAGTTCCAACCTTCTAGCTCAGCACTGTCCTCATGACCTGTCCTACCTGCTAATCTTCCTTCCCACCTATCTGCTCCACCTTGCCCTCTGATCTATCACCTCCATCCCCACCCCACTCACCTATCGTACTCTTTGCTACCTTCTCCCCAGCCCCACCCCACCCCCACTTATCTCTCCACTCTGGAGGCTCCCTGCCTCCATTCCTGATGAAGGGCTTTTCCCCGAAACGGCGATTTTCCTGCTCCTCGGATGCTGCCTCTAATCTAAACTCTAGTACAGTCCTTTTCCTAAATTGACTATCAATGTACTGTTTCAAGAAACCCTCCAATTCTGCACTATTTTAGGCCCTGAAACTAAGAAAGACCAATCAATATGGGGGAAGTTAAAATCACAATGCTTTTGCTTCTACAACTTCTCATGATCTGCCTGTATATCTGTTCCTCTATCGTTCAGTAGCTATACGGAGACTTATCATTTAACCCCATCATAGGGATTGCACCTTTCCTGTTCCTCAGTTCTACCTATTGGGCCTCACTGGATGAGCCTCCAAGACGTCCTCTCTTAGCGCAGCTATGCATTCTCGTTAATCAGTAATGCAACTCCCCACACATTTTACATCTCTCTGCCTGAAACATCTAAACCCTATACCGTTGAGCTGCCAGTCCTGCCCTTCTCTCAACTACATTTCTGTAATGGCTACCACATTGTAGTCCCATCAAGTTCCTAAGCTCAGTTGTTTTACCTGTCACACTCCTTGCATTAAAATAAATACTCTTTAGACCACCAGTCCCACTGTGTGCATTAATCTGACCCTGTCCGTCCTTCCTTCCTATTATAGAGTCATAGAGATGTACAGCATGGAAACAGACCCTTCGGTCCAACCCGTCCATGCCAACCAGATATCCCAACCCAATCTAGTCCCACCTGCCAGCACCCGCCCATATCCCTCCAAACCCTTCCCATTCATATACCCATCCAAATGCCTCTTAAATGTTGCAATTGTACCAGCCTCCACCACATCCTCTGCCAGCTCATTCCATACACGTACCACCCTCTGCGTGAAAAAGTTACCCCTTAGGTCTCTTTTATAACTGTCCCCTCTCACCCTAAACCTATGCCCTCTAGTTCTGGACTCTCCGACCCCAGGGAAAAGACTTTCTCTATTTATCCTATCCATGCTGCTCATAATTTTGTAAATGAAGACTTACTTCAGTTTAATCTCTACCTTCTCCTCAATCACTCTGCGTGCTGACCTCCTGCTCTGGTTCCCCTCACCTTGCCACACTGGTTTAAACTTTCTCATGTGGCATTAGCTAACCTCCCTGCTAGGATATTGATGTCCCTCTAGTTTAGATGTAACTCATCCTTCCTATATAGGCCCCTTATGTCCTGAAAGAGATCCAAATGATCAAGGTATCTGCAGCCTTCCCTCTTACACCAGTTCTTTACCAAGCATTCAACTGTATTATTTTTCTATTTCTGGTCTCACTAGAAAATGCCACACAGAGTAATCCTGAGAATACAACCCGAAAGGTCTTGCTTTTCAACTTTTTACCTAACATCCTAAATTTATTTACATGACCATATCTCTCTTCTTGCCCTTGTCATTTGCACCATTATGGGCCATGACCGCCAGCTGCTTAGCCTCCCTTTTCAGAGTAATCTTTGCCCACTCAGCAACATCCTTGACCTTGGCACCAAGGAGGCTTGATACCAGCCTGAAGCATGCATCTGTGCCTCTGACTATAGCGCCCCTTATCATAACTACTCACCTGCACTTTGACACCACTGCTGCACAACAGAGCCAATTGTGATACCACAGAGCTGGCTGCTGCTGCTGTTTTCCCCAAGAGGCCATCTCTTCCCAACAGTACCCAAAAATATATACTTGTTTGAGAGAAAATGGCCACAGGGGACTCCTACACTGCCTGTCTGCTACTCCTAGGTAAAACCAATGACTGCAGATGCTGGAAACCAGATTCTGGATTAGAGGTGCTGGAAAAGCACAGCAGTTCAGGCAGCATCCGAGGAGCAGTAAAATCGACATTTCGGGCAAAAGCCCTTCATCCTGATAAAGGGCTTTTGCCCAAAACGTCGATTTTACTGCTCCTCGGATGCTGCCTGAACTGTTGTGCTTTTCCAGCACCTCTAATCCATGCCTGCTGCTCCTGGCAGGCACCCATCTATCTGGCCAATCATTTGGTATGACCACGTCCCTGAAATTTATAACTAGAAAACTCTCTGTCTCCTGCATGCTCCTTAGTGAGTCCAACTGCCACTCCAACTGATCCATGCAATCTGAGAAGACACACTACCTGCAGAGAGGGTATCACACTTGATCTCCCACATCTCACAGGAGCAGCACATCACTCCTATAGCTGCCATCACTATGCCTCTGGTAATGATTGGATTAAAAGAAAAGGAAAGGCCATATCTTGTCGTACCTTAAAGCTGCTTTCCCTCCTCAGTGAAGCCCATACTTTAACCTCAACTGTAGCTCTTTGACCTTACAGCACCTCTCCAAAATGGCTGCTTCAACTACAGCTTGCCTCTTTTTTTATGTACAGAGGAACCTCAATTAGCCAAACAATACAGGCAGGGAGTACTTTGTTCGGATAATCAAAATTCGGATAATCAAATGCTGAATAACACAGTTTAGCCAAGCATTGGGATCTTGCGATCTTGTGAATATTCTGAAATTCAGATAATCAAATGCCAGATAATCAATGTTTATCTGCATTGTCAATAAGAAGGAAAATCCCAATCTTTTACCTGGTCCCAGCCTTTTCAAATAGCCTCTGCTGCTGCTGCTCCCCTTCCTTTGCTGCTTGGCATGCCTAGTTAGGATGCTGCGTTGGATGTTCTTCCTCCTTACTTTCAAAAACACCTCTAACTTTGGTATTGTCAGCAAACTTTAAAATATTACCCTATTCCAATATCCATGTCATCAACACAGTGTCTGGGACTGAGCATTGGGGAACACCATTGTCTATCATTCTCCCATCTGAAAAACAACCATTAACCACAGTTTCCTATTTCCTTAATTTTTTTTTCATCCAAACTGACAGTAATCCTCTGATTGCATGAGGTTTGTTCAGTCCTTATTGTGTTAGTTAGTTCCTGGTCTTAGTGAAGTGTGTATTAATCTCTAGTAAACATGTGGCACAATACCAAGCAGAGACATTGGATTTGACTAGGCCATCATGAGGAACAGCCACCCAAGCTTCCTGAGGCAGATGAGTACCACAGGGAAGTAAATAAATGAGTATTCAAACTTGACAACTAGATTAAATTGATTTTACTGAATATTGATCTTAGCTTGGTGCTTCTCTTATATTCTGAGGCAAGGGACTTCTAATTGTTCCGCTACAATTGGGCTTCAATTGAAAGAGGAAGTTCTAGATACTCTATGATATTGGAGCTGGTGGACACTGTTGTGGTTCACATTGACCACATGTGTAGCAAGTGTTGGTTACTTGAGGAGCTCAAGCTCAGAGTTGGTGAGCTGGTGTCTGAGCTTTGAACACTGCAGCACATCAGGGAGGGAGAGAGTTATTTGAACACTGGGTTTCAGGAGGCAGCCACATCCTGTAGGTTAAATACTTCAAATTTGACCACTGCTCAGGAATAGGAGGATGTGACTAGCAGTGAGGCAGATAGAGAGATCCTGAATTTAGCGTTGGAGGAACCCCAGCTCAAGCTCTTGTCGAACAGGTATGAGGTACTTGCTCCCTGTGTTGATGAAGGAAAAGATGTAGCGAGGATGGGCGAACTGACCATTGGACCATGGTACAGCATTCAGTCAGGAAGAACAAAAAGAACAGCGGTAGTGATTCTACAATTCAGGGTACAAATCCATCCTTTGTAAATAGGGTTGAAAGGCCTGTATGTTGTGTCGCCTTCCTGGTGCCAAGGTAAGTAACATCTTAAATTGGCTTGAAAGTGGGGTGAGAGGGAGAGGGTCCAGTTGTTGTGGTCCATATTCAGAGTAGGCAAGAGGTCCTGTTTGGAGAATATCAAAATTAACAAACAGAGCCTCAAAGTTTGTAATCTCTGGATTATTACCTGAGCCCCGTACAAGTTGGCACAGGAAGAAACAAATTAGGAAAGTAAATGCATGGCTAGAGGAGTAGTCCAGAAAAAAGGAATTCAATTTTTGGGCACTGGCATCAGTATTGGGATGGGATGGTAAATAGGAAAGAGACAAGAACTTTAAGTTAGTGAATCTGGGGTTGGGGGGATGGGGTTGATGCTTGGGTGAAATCATTACAGTTTCAAAATCAAGTAACATAATAGACAATAATGAATCAGCAATCCTACTTCAGTTATTGCAGGTAATGACAAAACTATTAAATGATTAAATGGGGAGAGAGAGGTTCAATAAATGGGTGAAGAAAGTATCGGTGCTGAGGGACAGATTACAGTGTATGGCCCATATGCGATTCCATATGCAAATATATGGAGCACTAGGAATAAATTAAATGAGCTGCCGGTCCAAATTGAAATTGGAGATTTTGACATAGTAAGCATTACTGAGACATGGCAGCAGGATTGGGAACTATACATACACAGCGGTCATAGGGTTTACAGGGCAGACAGATCAGTTCTTAATTTTAAATCTGAGATAATTCTTTTTTGTTAAGTAAAGGTATTAAGTGATATGGATTTAAGGCAAATATGTGGATTTAGGCCACAGACCAGCCAGGGTCTCATTGAATGGTGGAACAGGTTCGAGGGACTGAATAGCCTATTCCTGTTCCTATGTTCTTGTAAACTGGGAAAATCAGCTCATGAGTGAAATAACTGAAGAAGAGTGGAGAATATTTAAAGAAAAATCTAACACAATACAAGGCCAATGTATACTTGTGAGAGGAGAAAGCTCCATTTCACAGATCAAAAAAACAACCACAGACAACTAGAAAGGTGAGGGATAGCATTAAAAAAATGAGAGGGCTTACACAAAATCAAAAAACTGTTTAGACCTGCTGAATGGAATAGGAACAAAAACCAACAAAGAGCCACAAAATAGCTCATAAAAGTGACTAAAAGGGATTTTGAAAGCAAACTTGCCAAGCACATCAAAATCAATTAAAAGAAATTTTATGTTAACATAAAGGAAAGGTAGGAGGTCAGTAGCAAAGTTGGCCCACAAAAGACTGCAAGTGGGAATATTGTCAATGACCATGGGGAAATCGTATACATATTGAATAATTACTTTGCCTGAGGATTTATAGTAGAAAAGAAAGATAGCTTGTTGGAAGTCCTGAAGAAATTAATGCTGAATCGGGAACAGGGATTGAATAAAGTAGACCTAAGTAAAATATTGGTAATGAGAAAATTTATGGAATTAAAGAGTTACAAATCCCTGGGACCTGACAGTTTCCATCCAAGGATATTACAGGAAGTAGCGGAGCATATTGTCAATGCTTTAAATTCCCTCAGTACAGGAGTCATGCCTCTGGATTGGAAAATTATACATCACTTTTCAAAAGGAAAATGAAGGAATTTCATACCAGTTTGCCTAACATCTGTGATAGGGAAACTGTTGCCTTAAGGATGAGCTAAATGAACACTTTGAAAACTTTCAGTAACTCAGGGAGACCAAGATATATTCATAGCAGATAGATCATGCTTGACGAACCTCATTGAGTTTGGAGAGGTGACTAAGGTATTGGACAGGAGAATGTCTGTGGATGTTTATATGTTCTTCCAGTTTGCATTTGATAAAGTCCCATGTAACAGACTATTTTCTAAGGTCAAAGTCTGTGAAATTGATGGCAAATTACTGAAATGGCTGGGAAATTGTTTGCGTGGCAGGCAATAAAAAGTAGGGATAATGGCTAGGTGCTCCAGTTGGTAGAATGTGACCAGTGGTGTCCCACAGGGATCTGTGATAGGGCCTCAATTATTCACATTCTTCATTAACAATTTGGATAAGGGATTAGAAGTCAGATATTCAAATTTGCTGATGACATAGAGTTAGACAGCATTATAGACAGTATAGGAGATAGTATAAATTACAAAGGGTCATTGATAGACTAAGTGAAAAGGCAAAACTGTGCCAGATGGAGTTCACTGTAAGCAAGTGTGATATTATCTATTTTGGACCAAGAAAGAGCAGATCAGGATACTTTCTAGATGGTACAAAGTTAAAAACAATGGATTTCCAAAGACACAGATCTTTTAAATATCACAAGCAGATGCAGAAAATAATCAAGAAAGCTCATAGAATACTGACCATTGTATCTAAAGAACTGGAGTACAAGGATGCAGAGGTTATACTGTGGTTATACAAAAACCTTGTTATACCCACCTTAGAGTACTGTGAACAGATCTGGAGCACCTTTGGAAGGATATATTGGCTTCAGAGGGAGTACAGCATTGGTTTATAAGAATGATACCTGAATGACAAAGTGATGAGAAGAGATTATGCAAATTAGGTCTATTTTCTCGAGAATCTACAATTGGATTGTTTTCACTGGAAAGACGGAGGTTGAGGGGCAACCTGATGGAGGTTTACAAAATTATAAGAGGCATAGACAGGGCGAATAATCAGAGGTTTTTCCCAGGGTAGAAAGGGCAACTACAAGAGAGCATGGGTTCAAGGTGAGAGGGGGAAGGTTTGGGCAGAAATGCAGGAAAAATGTTTTACACAGAGGGTGGTGGGTGCCTAGAACATACTGTGAGTGGAAGTGATGGAAGTAGGCACCTTAGCAACGTTTAAGCCATGTCTTGATAGATACATGAATGGGAGGTGAACAGACGGATAGAAACTCTGCAATAAGTATCAGGTCTATATAAGGATTCGGAATCAGTGCAGGCTTGGTAGGTCAAAGGGCCTGTTCCTGTAAAGTATTAAATTGAAGTGAAAAATTTAGAAAGTTAAGGGGTGACCTGATTGAAGTCTTCAAGATATTAACAGGAAAAAATAGGAGAAAAATAAACTATTTTCACTGGTTGCTAATTCTAGGACGAGGTGGCATAGTCTGAGAATTAGGACCAAGCTGTTCAGGAAAGATGTTAGGAAGCACATCAGCACACAAAGGGTGGTCAATGTTTGGAACTCTCCTCCACAAATAGCAGTGGGAGCAGTTTCAATTGTTAATTTTAAACCTGAGATCATTTTTTTGTGTTACACAAACGTATTAAGAGATATGGGTCAAAGGCAGGTTTATACAGCTAAGCCACAGATCAACCATGATCTCACTGAGTGGTAGAACAGGATCAAGGGGCTGAATAGCTGAGATATTGTTCTATGTTCCCACACTGACAGAATAGTTTAATGATTTCGGTGTCAGAATTATTCTGAGACCTGTGTTCTGATGCACTATCTCTACTTCCTCAGATCTTAACGCTTGTGCTCATTAAGCCTTATGCTCATAAACATGCAGTTCCAGGAGGAGCCGCTGAGTCATGGTCAGAAAGAGGAACCATAGCTTATTTGTCTGCTCCCCATGAGTATTTAGGTCAATATTAGCATATTAGCATTTAGACTGACGAGGATCTGATAGCTAAACAAAGTCCAGGGAACAATTTGTTTTTGTTTCGGTCTAGAGACACATTTCAACATGTGAATTATTACAGTTTGTTTATTTTTCTGAGGAAATCTGATTTTCCTTCCCATTGTGGAACACATTTCACTCTCCTCTAATCTTTTTGTAGTTTAGGAATGCCTAGTGTGCAAAACATACACCAGTGCCTACTGAGGTTAGGTTCTCCAATTTCGATGGGGATGGAAGATGGATTTCCTCCCACGTATTATTTTCATCTGGGGCTTTATAGTACAATAAAAGCACACCAGGCTTGAGAACTTGTGAAAAAGATGAAAAGTCTGCTGAGTAGTCAAGGACATTCTAAATTTCATGTAATGAAGTGTATTCACATTTTCAAATCTCACTATTAGGTGCTGTATTGCAATGGAGGTGTGTTTTTATTACAGTGATTCAACATGGAGATATGTCCTGCAAAGGTAATTTGACACTTACATTGAACAGCATGTGTACTTGTTCACATGCATTAAAGTGTTTTTCAAGGGAGAAAAGTACCTAATGCCATGATAAATGGAACCAAATAGCCAATCAGGTTGTGTTGCTTGTTTTGAATTGTGATTCAAATGGAATAGTAGCTCTAGCTGATAGCAAGAAAATAACTTTGACACTTGAAGAAAAATTAACCATCTGCGTAAATCCATTGAGTGACTGAGACTTGGCTATAAAATTGAAATTAACATCGTCGGGTTCCATTTTGGAGAGCGGATAACTGTGGACATTACGATTCCTTGGCTGAGTTTTGAAAGCTGAAGTGGATTTTGCAAGGGAGGTATCCATTCATCTGTGAAAGAACAACAGCTTAAGAACTTTTTAACAATTAGCTAGGTTTTTGATGTGGTTTATGATTTAATGACACAAGCTAACAGGATTACAATTATTTAAAGTTTTATTAGCACAGCAGAAATTTTTTTTCCTTAACGTCAATGATAATAGTTTTCATAGATACTTCCTTTAGATGATGATAGTTTTGTTTTTTCACCAAGGAATATAAAATATTTGCCATTGATTTTGCCTGAAACATAAGGACTGATAATAGTGAATGTTTGTAAGAGGATACATGATAACAAATGGAAGGGGAATGAGGTGGCAATGAAAAAGTAAGGATGTGAGAAGTGTTATAGAGTCTGCAACAATATTAGGAGCCATGTTACTGCCACTAGGACCTTAGCAACCCAGGCCACATCCACATTCCAACATCGGTTCATGGCTCACAAATTGCCCTGAAAAATCAAACCTTGTGGAATAAGACAAAATTCTTTTGCCAATTTGCAGTCACTCAAGAGAGCAGTTTGCAAATTGCAAAATCTCCTGACTCATAAAACGAGCTCTCAAGAGAAATCTGGCTCCAGTGATCAAAATATATTTGCTTCAATTCAATATACCATCAGAACATATTTAAGAAAAATAGGCTTTATATTGTATTGCTTGGTTGGTTGGTTTGGGAAACGATGTGAGTTTGGGGTTGGTAGCTTGAACTTGACACAGACTTCTCAGTATATTGGGAAATAATCTCAACCAGCAAGTAACACTGGGTCTGAAAGTTGATTGTACTATATTTATATATATTTGAGGCACAATATTTTCAGTTTGTTTTAAGTCGAGAATGTAAAAAGAAAATACTTGAGTAATTTGTCAGAAAAACTCTCTCTCTGAAATCATTACTTGAAGTATTTAGAACCATACAGTAACAGAGATGTACAGCACGGAAACAAACTGTTTGGTCCAACTCGTCCATGTTGACCAGATATCCTAAATTAAATTAGTCCCACTTGCCAGCATTTGGTCTATAGCCCTCTAACCGCTTCCTACTCATGTACCCATACAGATGTCTTTTAAATGTGCAATTGTACAAGTTTTCACCACTTCCTGTGGCAGCTCGTTCCATAGCCATACCACCCTCTGTGTGAAAAAAGATGTCGCTTAGGTCCCTTTTAAATCTTTCCCCTGTCATCTTAAACCTATGCCATCTAGTTTTGGACTCCCCCATTCTGGGTAAAAAGACCTTGGCTATTTACACTATCCATGCCCCTCATGATTTCATAAATGTCTCATAACGTCACCCTCAGCCTCCGTGCCCCTGCGAAAACAGCCTGAGCCTATTCAGCTTCTCCCTATGGCTCAAACATTCCAACCCTGGCAACAGTCTTGTAAATCTTTTCTGAGCACTTTCAAGTTTCACAACATCCTTCCTATAGTAGGGAGACAAGAACTGAACACTAACCCCAATGTTCTTACAGCCACAATATGACCTACCAACTCCTATACTCACTGACCAATGAAGGCAAGTATACCAAATGCCTTCTTCACTATCCTATGTGCCTGTGACTCCACTTTCAAGGAACTATGAGCCTGCACTCCAAGGTCTTTTTGTTCAGCAACATTCCCCAGGTCCTTAGCACTAAGTGTATAAGCCATGTCCTGATTTGCCTTTACAAAGTGTAGCACCTCACATTTGTCTAAATTAAATTCCATCTGCCACCCCTTGGCCCAATGGCTCTAATAACAACATTGAATGCTGCTTACTAGGAACATGGACAAATGTACTTTATAGGTAAGAAATTTCATATAATACAGAAAGCTGCATTATAGAAATGTAATGTTTTACAGTATTGCATTGACCTGATATTAAAAAGAAATCTGAATGTAATATTTTGTGATTTATAATATATAACAATGTGCTATATGATTATATTAACTTCCTATAACACTTGAGCTGAAAAATGTGTTGCTGGAAAAGCGCAGCAGGTCAGGCAGCATCCAAGGAGCAGGAGAATCGACGTTTCGGGCATAAGCCCTTCTTCAGGAATGAGGAATGTGTGCCAAACAGGCTAAGATAAAAGGTAGGGAGGAGGGACTTGGGGGAGGGGCGTTGGGAATGCGATAGGTGGAAGGAGGTTAAGGTGAGGGTGATAGGCGGGAGAGGGGGTGCGGGCGGAGAGGTCGGGAAGAAGATTGCAGGTCAAGAAGGCGGTACTGAGTCCGAGGGTTGGGACTGAGATAAGGTGGGAGGAGGGGAAATGAGGAAGCTGGAGAAATCTACATTCATCCTGTGTGGTTGGAGGGTTCCTAGGCAGAAGATGAGGCGCTCTTCCTCCAGGCGTCGTGTTGC
>NC_057716.1:75333547-75335442 GCF_004010195.1 Chiloscyllium plagiosum | reverse complement strand
GTTGGGTTGGTGGGGGGTGTGGACCTGACGAGGGAGTCACGGAGGGAGTGGTCTTTCCGGAACGCTGATAGGGGTGGGGAGGGAAATATATTCTTGGTGGTGGGGTCTGTTTGGAGGTGGCAGAAATGACGAAGGATGATACGATGTATCTGGAGGTTGGTGGGGTGGTAGGTGAGGACCAGTGGGGTTCTGTCCTGGTGGTGATTGGTGGGGCTCCGCCCTTGAAACCCGCCCCTCCAATCGCCACCAGGACAGAACCCTTCTCCGGCCTATCACCCTCACCTTAACCTCCTTCCACCTATCGCATTCCTAACGCCCCTCCCCCAAGTCCATCCTCCCGACCTTTTATCTTAGCCTGCTTTCCTGAAGAAGGGCTTTTGCCTAAAATGTCGATTCTACTGCTCCTTGGATGCTGCCTGATCTGCTGCGCTTTTCCAGCAACGCATTTTTCAGCTCTGATCTCCAGAATCTGCAGTCCTCACTTTATCCTATAACACTTTCAAATACTAGAATAAGTCAGAAATGTGACCTATTTTGTGAAGTACAAAATAATTAACATTAGCAAATGAAATGGATAACGTAATAGTGACTCTATTCACTGTCTTGCCATTTTTTCTGTCAGTTATTAAATTTATATTTCTATGGGTGAACATAGTTCAGAGCACAAACCGCAAACTCTACACAAGGAGACTATAAAGATAGCCAGTGCTGGAAATGCATTCACATGATTATACCAATGATCTTTTAACATGAAAATTAACTGATCTATTCTCTGCAATAGCTATGTGATAGCATTTGATGTTGCAACTAAATGAAAAACATCCCATTCTCAGAATGTACAATGCGTACCAGTGTTCAAATAAAATTGTAAAACCCCATTTTTGGTATCTTTCCAAAACAGGCTACCACACCCATGACACCTCCCACATATACACCACAAGGGAACAGTACGTACTAACAAGAACTTACTGTTCCTACAAAAAAACTATCCACTGCTTTAAAGTAAATAAAGTTATTATCAAATAAGACTACCAGGACATTATAATAATCACCCAGAATTGTACACTTGATGTCAAATATTTTAATCAATTCATTCACAGAATTTTGACATTGCCAGTAATCACAGCATTTATTTTCCTTTCCTAATTGTTATTGGCAAAGCAATGGTCAGCCATCATGGAATAACTCAGTGGCTTGTCAGACCATATCAGAGGGCAAGTCAGAATCAGTAGATCTGGATAAAAGCAAATTTCTGCGGATGCTGGAATCTGAAACCAAAAGAGAAAATGCTGGAAAATCTCAGCAGGTCTGGCTGAGAGAAAAGAGCTGACATTTCGAGTCTAACTGACCTTTTGTCAAAGCTCAGAGTTCCATGTGGGTCAAATTGTGTCAGGCCAATAGAGGCCATTTCAGTAAGGCGCTTGACAAGGTTCCCCGCGGGAGATTGGTTAGCAAGGTTAAATCTCACGGAATACAGGGAGAACTAGCCATTTGGATACAATACTGGCTCAAAGGTAGAAGGCAGAGCGTGATGGTGGAGGGTTGTTTTTCAGACTGGAGTCCTGTGACCAGTGGAGTGCCACAAGGATCAGAGCTGGGTCCTCTACATTTTGTCATTTATATAAATGACTTGGATGCTAGCATAAGAGGTATGGTTAGCAAGTTTGCAGATGACACCAAATTTGGAGGTGTAGTGGACAGCGAAGGAGGTTACGTCAGATTACAACAGGATCTTGACCAGTTGGGCGAATGGGCTGAGAAGTGGCAGATGGAGTTTAATTCAGATAAATGCGAGGTGCTGCATTTTGGGAAAGCATATCTTAGCAGGACTTATACACTTAATGGTAAGGTCCTAGGGAGTGTTGCTGAACAAAGAGACCTTGGAGTGCAGGTTC
>NC_057716.1:75282194-75332798 GCF_004010195.1 Chiloscyllium plagiosum | reverse complement strand
TGAGAGGGGTGGGGAGGGAAATATATCCTTGGTGGTGGGGTCTGTTTGGAGGTGGCGGAAATGACGGCAGATGATACGAGATATCTGGAGGTTGGTGGGGTGGTAGGTGAGCACCAGTGGTGTTCTGTCCTGGTGGCGATTGGAGGGGCGGGGTTCAAGGGCGGAGGAGTGCGAAGTGGAGGAGATGCGGTGGAGAGCATCATCAACCACGTCTGAGGGGAAATTGCGGTCTTTGAAGAAGGAGGCCATCTGGGTTGTTCAGTATTGGAATTGGTCTTCCTGGGAGCAGATGCGGCGAAGGCGAAGGAATTGGGAATATGGGATGGCGTTTTTACAGGGTACAAGGTGGGAGGAGGTGTAATCTAAGTAGTTGTGGGAGTCAGTTGGTTTATAGTAAAAGTCCGTGTTGAGTTGGTCATCCGAGATAGAAATGGAGAGGTCTCGGAAGGGGAGGGAGGAGTCTGAGACGGTCCAGGTAAATTTGAGGTGGAATGTGTTAGTAAAGTTGAGAAAAGGTGGGGGAGGGGAAATGAGAAAGCTGGAGAAATCTGCATTCATCCTTTGAAGAAGCTCTTCTCCTCCCTCTACAAGGATCTCAGTGAGTCCCTCTCTCACTGCACCCCCCAGGTCATCTCCTCTACCCTGAAGCTCTTCAGCCACGTCCTCAAACACCCAACCCTCAGACTCAGCACCGCCTTCTTGACCTGCAATCTTCTTCCCAACCTCTGAGGAAGTGATGGAGTCTGGTACAATTGCAACATTTAAAAGGCATTTGAATGGGTATATGAATAGGAAGGATTTGGAGGCATATGGTCCAGGTATTGGCAGGTTGGACTAGATTGGGTTAGGATATCTGGTTGGCATGGAAGGGTTGGAGCGAAGGGTCTATTTCCATGCTGTACATCTCTATGACTGTATGACTCTAAATCTGGACCAACCCTCCAAACCTCCTTGCCCATTACACTACAGGGCAATTTAGCATGCCAATCCACCTAACCTATGCATCTTTGGACTGTGAGAGGTAATGAGCGACTAGCAGAAACCCACACAAACATGGGAGAACATACAAATTCCAAACAGACAGCCACACAAAATTGGATCAAACCCAGGTCCCCTGTGTTGTGAGGCAGCACTGTTAACCACAGTCCTAATCCTTGTTTTCTTTGTAGCCTTGTTTGTCTTCACCACTTAAACCCATCCATTTTCGCGACCTTCCAAAATCTTCACCCTGAGTGATTTGCTAGGCCATACGAGAAGGCAGTTAAGAGTCAAACACATTCCTATGGGTCTGGAGTTACAGTTAGGCTGCATTTGGTGAGGTATCCTTCTATAAAGGAAATCTTTCCGAAGGTCATTCGTCAACCATTTGGGTTTAAAAGCAATTGACAATAGCTTCATGGTCATCATTTGATTTTTAATTTCAGATATTTTCCTGAATTCAAAATCCACCATTAGTCCTTGTGGGATTTGAATCTAGTTTCCTGGATTATGACAGTAGCAACAATATCTCCAGGCCTTATACAGTTCTGACTTTAAGTGTTCCACCATTGACAGCTGTCATTTTCATTCCTACACTCTAACATCAAGCATTACCTCTCTAAACCCTTCTGCTTCTTTATCCTCCTTAATAACCCCTTTAAAAACCTCTTTACTTAAGCTTTTGTTATCTGTTCCAACATCATCTTATGCGGCTAAGTGTTAAATTTTATCTCATACTGCTCCTGTGAAACAACTTGGTCCTTTGACTACATTGAAGGTGGCATATGAATGCAGTTAGCTGTTATTACTGCTGCATCTGAATGAAATCTTTTCAGAGATAATGACCACATCATTGGTGAGAAATATTTATTTAACAAGATCATGGTTTTGGAGCAAAGATGAGGATAGGAGTGAGGGTGTGAGGAGATCACTTTTGGGGTAAGAGATCTGGTCGAGGCTAGAGAAGAGGAGAGATTTGTTTGGGGGTGGGGAAAGTAGTTCATGGTTAGCACTCTAGAGGAGTGGAAATCAAGGTCAGGGAGAAGTAGTGGTCAGGGAAAAAAGTTCAGATGACGGGAATCCATCATGGAGGTGGGGAAACAGCATGACCAAAGGAGGAAAGTTCATTTGAGTATTGTGGGTTGGGAGGGTGGGAAAGGTGGTAAAAATTATGCGGGATCAGGGGTAGAATAGGGAGGTAAGTTCATGGGGAAGGAGCATGTGCAAGCAAAAGTACAGTTGAAAGAGAAAAAATCATCTCTGGTGGAGATAGAGGTAAAAAAAGTGTGAAATTGTGGGCTAAAAGAAAACAGACATGTGGTAAGAACAGAATTGCCAAGGATGGGGAGGTTGAGTGTGGTTTGTAACCATGGAAATAGAAGCAGCTTAGTTTGCAGAGTGTGAAGGATATACTTGGGCTGCTCCTTCCATAAAGGCCCCTTAATGGAGCTAACCCACTTCACTTTCTTACAGCTGCCTATTTCGCTAAAGATCTGCCAACCAGCCAAATTCATAAAACTGAAAGTGTCAGAGAAACTCAGCTGGTCTTGCAGGATCTTTGAAGAGAAAAACAAGATGGTCTTCACTTGAACCAGAGGGGCATTAATATCCTGGGTGAGAAATTTACTAGTGCTATTTGGGTGGGTTTAAACTAGCTCAGAAGGGGGATGGGAACCTGAGGTGTAATTCCAGTACACAGGAGGATAACAGTACGGAGGACATGGACAAGATTTCACAGTCACAGGAGTATGCTGGCAGACAGCAAACTGGTTTGAAGTGTGTCTACTTCAACGCCAGCGGTACCGGAATAAGGTAGGTGAGCTTGAAGCACACATAGGTTCCTGGGACTTCGGTGCGGTGGCCATTTCGGAGACATGGATAGAGCAGAGTCAGGAATGGAGGTTGTAGGTGGTAGGGTTTAGATCTTTCATTAAGACCAGTCAAGGACAGTATAACAGTGGCTGAAAGAACTTTTAACGAGGACCCGTCTACTGAGATGGTATGGGGTGAGGTTAGAAATAAGAAAGGAGAAGTAACACTGTTGGAAGTGTTTTATAGGTCTCCGCAAAGTCCCAGGGATGTGAAGGAGAGGATTGGCAAAATGATTCTGGACAGGAGTGAAAGGAACAGGGTGGTTATTATGGGGGACTTTAACTTCCCCAACATTGACTGGAAATGCTATAACTCTATCTGTTGGATGGATCAGTTTTTTTTCCAATGTGTGCAGGAGGGTTTCCTGACACAGTATGTTGAAAGGCCAACAAGAGGGGAGGCCACACTGGATCTGGTACTTGGTAATGAACCAGGCCTGGTGTTTGATTTAGTTGTAGGTGAGCACTTTGGAGAGAGTGACCATAATTCGGTTCCATTCAGTTTAGTGATGGAAAGGGATAGATACAGGGCACACAGGGCAAGACTTATAGATGGGGAAGGACAATTATAATGCGATTAGGCAAGACTTAGGAGGCATAGAATGGGATAGCAAAATGGAGGGGATGGGGACAATCGAAATGTAGAGCTGGTTCAAGGAACAGATATTGTGTCTCCTTGAGGCAGGGAGGAAGTGATAAGGTAAGGGAACCGTGGTTTACTACAGAAATTGTATCTCTTGTTAAGCTGAAGAGGGAGGCGTATGTGACTTTGAAATGAGATGGTTCAGATGAGGCGATGGAGAGTTACCGATTAACTGGGAAGAAATTAAAGAGAAAGTTAAGAGGAGCAAGGAGACGACATGAGCAGTCTTTAGAAGGGAGGATAATGGAGGACCCTAAACCTTTCTATGTGAGGAATAAAAGGATGAGTAGGGTAGGAATAGGGCCAGTAAAAGACAGAAGTGGGAAGTTGTGTGTGGATCCTGTGGAGATTGGAGAGGAGCTAAATGAATATTTATCATCTGTTATCACTCAAGAATAGGAGAATATTACAGAGGAGAAGACTGAGGTATGGGCTCAGTATGGGATTTAGGTTAGTAAGGAGGAGGTGTTATCCGTTCTAGAATGTGTGAAAGTAAATAAGTCCCTGGACCAGATGGGATTTATCCAAGGATTCTCTGGGAAGGTAGGGAGGAGATGGCAGAGCCTTTGGCCTTGATCTTTGAGTCATCACTGTCAACATGTTTAGTAACAGAGGACTGGAGGATTGCAAATGTTATGCCCTTGTTCAAGAAGGTCAGCAGAGATGAATCAGATAATTACAGACCAGTGAACCTTACATCTGTTGTAGGAAAGGTTTTGGAAAGGATGATAGAGATAGGATTTATAATCATCTAGCAAGCAACAGCTTGATTGGAGATAGTCAACAAGGGCAGGTTGCATTTCACAAACCTCATTGAGGTTTTTGAGAAGGTGACTAAGCATATTTTGATTAGATTAGATTACTTACAGTGCGGCCCAACAAGTCCACACTGACCCTCCGAACAGCAACCCACCCAGACCCATTCCCCTACACCTGACAACATGGGCAATTTAGCATGGCCAATTCACCTAACCTGCACATCTTTGGATTTTGGGAGGAAACCCACGCAGACGCGGGGAGAATGTGCAAACTCCACAGAGACAGTTGCCCGAGGCAGGAGTTGAACTTGGGTCCCTGGCGCTATGAGGCAGCAGTGGCACTGTGCTGCCCATATGGATGAGGGTAGGGCAGTTGATGTGGTTAACATGGACTTAAATAAAGTCTTTGGTAAGGTTCCACACGGTAGGCTATTGGAGAAAATGCAGAGGCATGCGATTGAGGGTGATTTAGCAATTCGGATTAAAAACTGGCTTTCTGTAAGAAGGCAACAAGTGATGGTTGATGGAAAATATTCAGCCTAGAGTCCGGTTACTAGTGGTGTGACACAAGGATCTGTTTTGGGACCACTGCTGTTTGTCATTTTTATAAATGACTTAAATACAGGCATTGGTGGATGGGTTAGTAAGTTTGCAGATGACACTAAAGTCAGTGAAGTGGTGGACAGTGTGGAAGAATGTTGTAGGTTACAGGGGGACTTGGATAATCTGCAGAATTGGGCTGAGAGTTGGCAAATGGAGTTCAAAGCAGATAAATGTGAGGTGATGCACTTTGGGAAGAATAACAGGAAGGCAAAATACTGGGTCAATGGAAAGATTCTTGGTAGTGTGGATGTGCAGAGGGATCTTGATATCCATGTACATAGATCCCTAAAAGTTGCCACCCAGGTTGATAGTGCTGTTAAGATAGGTCTTATTGGTAGGTGGATTGAGTTCCAGAGCCATGATGCTATGCTGCAACTGTACAAAACACTAGTGCAGCCTCAGTTAGAATATGGTGTACAGTTCTGGTCTCTCCATTACAGGAAGGATGTGGAAGCATTGGAAAAGGTGCAGAGGAGATTTACCAGGATGTTGCCTGGTCTGGAGGGAAGGCCTTATGAGGAAAGGCTAAGGGACTTGGATCTGTTCTCATTGGAGAGAAGAAGGCTAAAAGGAGATTTAATAGAAACATACAAGATGATCAGAGGATTAGATAGGGTGGACGGTGAGAGTCTTTTTCCTAGGATGATGGTATCAGCTTGTACAAGGGGGCATAGCTGCAAATTGAGGGGTGGTAGGTTTAAGACAGATGTCAGAGGCAGGTTCTTCACTCAGAGAGTGTAAGGGCATGGAATGCCCTGCCTGCCAATGTAGCTCACTAGGTCACATTAGGGGCATTTAAACAGCCCTTGGATAAGCATATGGATGATGATGGGATAGGGTAGGGGGAAATGCTTAGATTAGTTCAAAGGTCGGCGCAACATCAAGGGCCGAAGGGCCTGTTCTGCACTGTATTGTTTGATGTCCTATGTTATAGAAGCAGAATTAATATTTCGAGTCATTATGATTCTTTGTGTTCTGTCATCATATTAACATTAATGCTGTTTCTCTCTCCACAGATGCTGCCAGATCTGCTGTTACTTCAGCATTTCCTGTTTTTATTTCAGATTTCCAGCATCTGCAATTATTTGCTTTTTTTTAAAGTTGGAGACATGTGAAACTTTGCAATCATGAACTTCTCATCCCACCTGAACCCACCAATTCTTTCAGATGAAATTACTCCCAAACTCTTGATGAAATCATTTAGTCTTTTTGTCATGTCGAGTAACCATTGCAAGAAATGAAAATTTACAAGGTATGCTATGAGCCACAAGCTGGTGAAAAAAAGCAAAATGGTGCTAATTGAAGTGTTTTTTTAATTGACTATTCTTGATAAAAAAAAAGCTTGCTTTTCAGGTCTTGCTTGTCTTTTGATTAAATTTAGGATTAGAGTGGTGATAGAAAAGCACAGCAGTTCAGATAGCATCCAAGGAGCAGGAAAATCGACGTTTCGGGAATTCCTTGGATGCTGCCTGAACTGCTGTGCTTTTCCAGCACCACTCTAATCCAGAATCTGGTTTCCAGCATCTGCAGTCATTGTTTTTACCTTTTTGATTAAATTTACCCAATCCTATCCTCTCCCATTATTTTGGGAATTTTCTCCCCTCCTCTACAGGTTTGTAGATGTATCACATACTTTTGCACAGGAACAAGTCACTTAATGTAGCAAGTACATGCCAATGCCTTCCTTCAAAAACATTCTGCTGTCAAACCTCACTCTCCTTCTTGCCCACAACATTTCTCTTTTTCAAACAATGATAGAATTCACATTGGTACAATTTGCAGACACTGCTTCAATTCTGGCAGCAAAGAATCCCACAATTTAGCCATCTTCTGTCTCAAGAATTTTTTGAAACTTGTTTTTAATTATTGCAAATTTGTGGCTTCTGACTCATGCTTTGTCCTGCTGGAATTTCAATACGGCCTCCCTCTCCATACACATTTAGTCTTCGGGCTTGGTAACACAAAATGGCCAGCTCACCACACCACAGTATGAATGTCGAAGGTTTTTAGATTAGATTACTTACAGTGTGCAAACAGGCCTTTCTGCCCAACAAGTCCACACCGCCCTGCCGAAGCGCAACCCACCCATTCCCCTACATTTACCCCTTTTACCTAACACTACCGGCAATTTAGCATGGCCAATACACCTGGCCTGCACATCTTTGGACTGTGGGAGGAAACCGGAGCACCCGGAGGAAACCCACACAGACACGGGGAGAATGTGCAAACTCCACACAGTCAGTCGCCTGAGTCGGGAATTGAACCCGGGTCTCTGGCGCTGTGAGGCAGCAGTGCTAACCACTGTGCCACCGTGCCGCCCACGGTGGTGTGGCTAATTTTGCAGGCAATGAATCTCTAAGTCATGTGAGATAGTACTTCTGTCTGTCTCCAACAGGAAGCATCATATAATAGACTTGTTAGCCACTCAGAGGCCAGTAACTCCACACATTGGTAATATCAACCAGGAGTTGTGGCCAGTGTATTGCAGCTGTGAAAGTGATGCTCAATATTTTCCTGGACATTTGAGTAAATCCAGGATGTGATTGGGGCCAAACTGACAGACCCCAGCGAGAGAAGGTGAATGTTAGAAAGGGAATTGGCGAAAGGGACAGTTACAAAGAGAGGCAAAACTATGTGAAGAGATCTCTGATTGGAGCCTGGCAAGTGGCACCATCTCCATTTAAACTGTCCAGCTGCTCACACAGGTAAACCTGCCAGCCTGCACGTTGAGTGCCAGCCTCTTCCACCAGTCAATCGAATCCATCTACCAGCCCACTGTAAAGGAAAGGCTGCCAGCATTCTCAAAGATCCATCCCACCCTGGCAATGTTTTTGTACAATCTCTACCATCAGGGAGAAGGTACAGAAGCCTGAACACATGCTCCAGCTGGTTTCCAAACAGTTGCTACCCTACAGTTGTTAGAATACTGAATAGACTCAGAAACTCTTAACATTCACCTGTACCTGTGTTTTTGCTTTTGCTGCTGTTTACCTATTATTTACTTATCTATGCTACTTAACTATGTGATCTGCCTGTATTGCTCGCAAGATAAAGCTTTTCACTGTGCCTCGGTACATGTGACAATAAATTCAATTCAAGTCAAGTCAAGTCAATTCAATTCAATACAAATCAATCCAATTTAATTCAATATTGGCATTGGGATGAGGTCAGCATCGAGTGTTTGGTGCTGAAAAAGCACAGCAGGTCAAGCAGCATCCAAGGAGCAGGAGAATCGACGTTTCGGGCATAAGCCCTTCATCAAGAATCAGGGCTTATGCACGAAACCTCGATTCTCCTGCTCCTCGGATGCTATCTGCCCTGCTGTGCTTTTCCAGCAGTCCTCACTTTTTCCACCAGGAGGAAGCTGTTAACTGGGCATTATTTGCCAACTTGGAAGCTTCAATTCAGGCACAAGCAGGTGACCACAGCAATACTTCCCTTGCAATGTATGAAATTGTGATGAGGGGAGCAGAAATGGGCAGGGACAAGGTGGTCATTGTGCATCCTCCTACTTTCTAACCTGCTGCTATCCATTACAACTCAGCCCTTAACATGTGAGCTTCAATTATAAACTATGAAGCTGCTTCAACCCAGCAATCTTCAAAAGTGAGAGACAAGTCTAACATCTGTTTGGTCCCCTCAGTTCTGTTCATCAGTAGATAAACCCATTGAAATATCCCACATCCTTCAGAGCTACATTTTCAAGCTATGTCAGTTTTCTTCAAGGAGAAAAGTTGTATGTTGGGAACATTGTGTTTCATCCTCACTAGTGTTTAAAACATTGGAACTGAAGGAACTGAATTATTTTTTGAAGAGTCAGAAAAAACACAATCCTAAATATTCTGCAGAGTTTTATGAGTTATTACCCAGTTAGAAGAGTATTTCAACATATAAACAGTTGTTTATCTGTAGCCTGAAAACCAGTTTTCTTTATGAAGCTATTTTCAAATTCAGTACAATGTACAACAATGAGAGCTTTTAGTAAAAGTCTCTTTATGATCTGGATAACCTGTCTTATAAATTGAAACCTGATGCTTGCAACAATTCATGTTGAAAAGTCCACATGATTGTCAGCCAGAAAGTCATAAAGGATAGCAATATAGATTAGATTAGATTACTTACAGTGTGGAAACAGGCCCTTCGGCCCAACAAGTCCACACCAACCCGCCGAAGCGTAACCCACCCATTCCCCTACATTTACCCCTTACCTAACACTACAGGCAATTTAGCATGGCCAATTCACCTGAGGTGCACATCTTTGGACTGTGGGAGGAAACCGGAGCACCCGGAGGAAACCCACGCAGACACGGGGAGAATGTGCAAACTCCACACAGTCAGTTGCCTGAGTCGGGAATTGAACCCAGGTCTCTGGTGCTGTGAGGCAGCAGTGCTAACCACTGTGCCACCGTGCCGCCCCATATACTCACTCATTACAAGCTATACCTGTTGTACCCGCATACTAATTTTTGTGACTAATGAATTAGAATTATAAATTCCTCAGCACTTCAAACTTCTGCAGTCATTCTCCATTTAAATAATGTTCTGCTTTTCCATTCTTTCAGTTAAACTGAACTTCACATTGTCCCACATTATTTGTCATCTGCTAAATTTGGCCCATTCACCCATTCAATCCATTTCATCAGCAACCTCTGTATGTCTTCTTCAAAGCATACTTTCATACCTCTGAAAAATTTAGTAACAATGCCTGTGTTTCCCTCATCTAAGTAATTGTTGTAAAGGGGTATAAGTCTGAGGATCCAGCACAATTCACTGTGGGACTTCACTCATTATATCCTGTCAATCAGGAAAAGATGTATTATGTACCTTCCTAGTTTTCTGCCAATGCACCAATCTGTCCATGCTAAATATGCTATCCCCTATAACATTATCGTTATTTTCCATGATAAACTTTGGTGTGGCATCTTGTTAATTGCCTTCTGAAACAAAACAGTATGTCTACAAGGTCTCATTCATCCACAATACATGTTACTCCTTCAAAGAACTCCAATAAATTGATCAAGATTTCAATTTGACAAAATCATGTTGACATTTTCCAACTACCTTGAGCTATTCTAAGTACACAACTATAATATCTTATTAATCAATTCTGACATTTTCTCAAACATAAACACCAAGTCAGTAGTTTCCTGTTTTGTGCTTCCATCCTTCTTGAACAGAGGAGTTATATTTGCTACTTTTTAGTCTGATGGGGTCTTTCCTGAAAAAGAGAATCTTGGAAAATGAACAGCAATGCATCTACTATCTCATTAGCTACTCTACAATGAAGTCTATCTAGACCTGAAGACTTTACAATCTATAATTTACCTAGTATCACCTTGCATGTGATTGTGATCTTCTTTCTCCTTCCCACCTCCTGAGTTGCAGATATTGTTGGAACAGTTTTTCAGATCATATACAGTGAAGACCAAAGCAAAATACTTCTGTTCTGAGGAAGTTCTAAAGGACGGTTACTGGAGCTGAAAGTTTAACTCTGATTTCTCTCCACAGGTGCTGCAAGATGTGCTGAGCTTTTCCAGTAATTTGTTTTTGTTTCTGATATCCAACATCCGCAGTTCTTTCAGTTTTTATAAAGCAAAATATCTGTTCATTTCTTCTATCATTTCTTTATTATCTCCAATTAACTTCTTATCCCCACTCTGCAGAGGCCAGGGAACTGAGCACACATGTGCAGGATGTGTTAGCTGTGGTTACTCATTAGTTTCACAAAGATAGAATGGAATCCCTTTGTAAATGAAATCTATTGGCTAAATTGTGGGATCCACAATGGCTACATGCATGGGGTTTATCACACCTTGCACCTGGGGATTGCAACAATGACTCTGGAAACTTTGGCTCAGTTCGTCAAGGTACAAATGGATGTCTTGGTTAGCCCTCCTGACATTGGTCATTACTTTGTTACATTTTGGATTCCAGAGGTAATTTAGGAGTGGATGTAAATGCTGAGAAAATGAATAACACCTTTATTACAAACAACGGTGAACATAGATGACTACAAGCATTTATTCATTCAGGAAGCCGTGGTCTGTCTAGTGTATTTTCTGTATTCTTTTCGGAGTGCTGCCATGTCATGATTCACTTTCACTACCAACTGCAATAAAGGAAGGCTGCTGACTTAGCTGCCCAGTGGCCTAAGAGGACTTGGTGATCATCCTCTGGTTGTTTAAAAATTGGTGGCACTTGGCAGCATTCACAGCTCCTGCACAGTTACGTTAGATGCTGAATTTCCAGCATCTACCGCTTTAGTGACAACCCCATAGGCATATCATCAGCCTGGATTCAGCATGGTCCTGGCTTCTCACTGTCTTCCGAGTATTAATGGCCATGTCTTTCTCAGCCTGCTGTTGGCTTCTCCAGAGCTTGTGATTTTTTCACAAGGTTTTAACATCAAACCTAAGCTCGAGTACACAACCACCAATGAAAGAGTATCTGAACTGGTTGAGAGTGTAAAAGGAATGATGCGACTCTGCATCCACTGAGGCATCTTCCCACTCTACCTTCTGATATTTAAATAACTGTGCCCTGGAGGTGTCAGTTTTCTGTTCTTGTGATTGACAGATTGAGAAAACAGAGATCATAGGGTTCTGCACTTCCAAATGTAACTCTCTAGAATTGGTTTGCATTCTGATCAATCCACACACACTGGAGGATATAGGAACACAATCACTTCTGTTCATTGAAGGCCATGGCTAGTCATTAGGGTAGATACCCTCTTGACCCTATAGCCCTGCTTCACCATCTGCAATGGAGCAGACAGCATGCTACACTGTTAGCTCCAGACCTTTCTCCTCTAATGGCATTAAGAGGTGAGAAGTGGTGTTCTACCATTAGTTTGGCTTCTTTATTTCCCATTGTGATTCCCTGAAGGAACAAAGAAGTGGAATATCAGCTGTTTCAGAATGCCAGGAAGAAGAATTTTAATCATCCCAAAATAACAGGAACAACTTCTGACCTGTTCGCTTTGGGCGCATTTGAAAGCATTCAACATCTGGCCACTCTGAAATTACATTGCAAAATAGCCAGACTTTTACCTCTTTCTTGAATAGCATCTATTTCTTCAACTGGATATAGTGCAGTCTCACCCAATTACCACTGATATGGTTAGCTCTGCGTAATAAGGGAACCAAGCTGTGGAGTACTCACCCTTGTGGAGTGAAGATGGTAATTGATGTACTTCTGGCATTGCAGTTCTTCAAGTGACCGATGGCCATTGATCTTCCTTGTGACCTTTGACCAGAATTGCTTGTTTAGGTCCCCTCCTCCTGCCCTGTGGAACAGGACCTTCTGACTTCTCTGAGAAAAGTCTGGAGCCATCAATCAAATGCATGGCCATCTAGGACTCTTAGGTCATCATATTCCTGTTTCCAGCTCCTGGTATCCACTCCTTACCTCTTCATGTGGATATCCCTGCTTTTAATTTTTTTACACTTGCACTTTATGCACTTATTTACAAAACTCAAAATGCGATTGAACATTTAACCACGTGTGTTCACAGTGGAATTTCAAAAGCAAGTTGAGAAATTGTAGATTTCCAGTTTGAATTAGTGAAAATATATGTTCCAGCAGAAATTCAAATTAAAAATTATTCAAACAATGCAAATATTAAACTGTGGTAGGATTGTGAAATTGTGGCCAGAACTTTGGTTATTTAATCTCTGATATCTTTCAACATCAAGTATGTATAGCATTAGGTGCCAGGTGCATTGAGTACAAAATTTAAATTTTTTCAAAATTAATTATTTTTCTTGTTATCTGTATCTGGACCACTGTATTCAGTGGGGCTGGCATGGTGGCTCAGCTGCCTCACAGCACCAGGGACCTGGGCTTACTTCCACTTTCGGGTGACTGTATGAAGTTTTTACATTCTTCCTGTGTCTGTGTAGGTTTCCGCCAGGTGCTCCTGTGTCCTCCAGCAGTCCAAAGTTGTGCAGCTTACGTAAATTGGCCCCACTAAATTGCCCATACTGTAGAGGGATGTGCAGGCTAGGTGGGTTAGTCATGGGGAATGCATCTTTACAAGGATAGGGGAGTGGATCTGGGTGGGGTGCCCTCTAGAGATTCAGTGTGGACTCGATGGGCTGAACAGCTTGCTTCCACATTGTAAGGTTTCTATTATTCTATTTCTGACATTTGTTCCAGACATTTTCAAGAAATCTACATTCTCCTTTCCATGATCAAATGTAAAATCTGATGCAAAATATTTAATTAAGGGTTTGGAAATTTTAACTGTTACTGGTTTAACCCTGGTAATACATTAGCAGCATGCTCCCACATTTGGGTACTCTTCTTCATCCATCTGCAAATCTATTGGTTCCAGTGGAAAGTTGAACTCAACTCACAAAGGAAAACAACTTGTTTTTTCAAACTACTTAGGTAACATCTGTCTGTATACTGATTGGATCTTGTGAGAGAAATGCTGTGCTGATGTCAAACAACTAATTCTGGAAAGAAGATGAAGAGAGACAGCTAGAACACAAAGACTGACATTTTGAATGCCTCATATAAATTTAATCTTCCGTCAGTTAAGGTAGGTAATTTATATCAGTCTGTAGCTCACACCTTTTAGAGAGAAATAATGCTAAGGTATGGAATTTGTAAGAGAAGGGTTAGCTTCAGCCTATGTGAATAAAAAAAGACACTAATTTTATCCTTTGTTAATATCCTTCCTCTTTTCAGCAACAGTTTACATTTATCAAAGGCTGCAACCATATATGCCTGCACAGAATAATTATGCAGTCCCTAGACAAGCTATAAAAATGTGAGAATCTTACCTCAACTTTGCAAGGAGACCATTCACTAAAATCCCAGCTATAACATGGCTTATTAAGGCAAGGCCGGTATTGAACCAGCTGAGAGGAACAGGGTCTTCCCTCTCCCTGGGTCTTTTGTAGTACACGCCTATCACGCTTCATTTGACCTAAAAAAGTAAATGAATGATTTTTATACTGGGCAGTGTGTCAAATTTGTTTAATGCTGGAACACACACACATATATAAAGCAAATTTGGACAAACCTGCCACTTTCAAAACATACATATGAAGACAGAAAATGATTAAAATATTAACAATAGCTAGTGGTTATGTTAAGTCTGAAAGCAAAGCATTTTGTTTGTAATGGCAAGTATTTTGCATGTCTGCATTCACCATCTGAAACTGACAACAATTTTGAGAGTTTGGACATCTGCAGAACAACATGAAAATCTAGAAGCTGTAGACAATGAGTTTGCACTCCTTCATAAAATATACTGTAAACATTCTCACAGACTGTACTCTTTATTGCAAATATAGATTGATGAGAACTTCCACTCTTATATCACTAAAACGCTGGAAAAAGTTATATTTTGCTAAATGAGGCAAAACTGAGTTTAACAAAATACAAACTTCCCAATTATTGTTAAACACCATCAATGAACTCAAAAAGCTATTCTTTTTATGTGGAAAGTTAAAATTGTTGACATTGATTAAAAAATTCATACATTTTAGAGAAGTTTTGCTTTTCAGGTCTGTGTATCTTTATTTTATTTTTTAATGAAATCTGACTTTTTTGGATCAGCTCTTGTAAATAAATGGTGGTAAAAGTGCAGGACTTCAACTATTGTTAATTTCCAGGTTTTTGGGTGTGTTACTATTTCTGTTTGCTTGATTGTCTGCTTTCTTGTTGACACCACCACTATGACACATCAACTCATCCTTTGATTCATTGCCAAGTTTAAGCTGCTGTTCAACAAGGGGAAAGCAACATCATGAAGATCACTAGATCTTTGTGGATAGTGTCATACCTCACTAGGTATCATGCTGAAAATTAAGCCTTGCTATTTCCAGAATTACCACAGATTTTAAAATCTTTATCAAAGTTCACAAAATTCCCCCAACTCACTGTCTTTTTAGGTTCAGGATGATAGAAAGCATAGACCATTTATCTGCACTAAACAAGAATTACAACTCATTACAAATAAACAAAGACATAGAGCTGTACAACATGGAAACACACCCTTTGGTCCAATTCATCCATACCAACCAGATATCCTAAATTAATCTAGTTCTATTTTCCAGCATTTGGCCCATATTCCTCTAAACCATTCCTATTCAGGTATCCATCCAGATACCTTTTACATGTCGTAATTTTACCAGCCTCCTCTGGCAGCTCATTCAATACACGCACCACTCTCTCCATGAAAAAATTGCCCTTTATGACCCTTTTAAATCTTTTCTCGCTCACCTTAAACCGATGCCATCTAGGTTTGGACACCCCTACCCTGGGAAAAAGATCTCAGCTATTTACCCTATCTATGTCCCTCGTGATTTTATAAACCTCTATAAGGTCACCTCTCAGCCTCTGATACTCCAGTGAAACTAGCCCCAGCCTATTCAGCCTCTCCCTATGGCTCAAACCCTCCAACCCTGACAGCATCCTTGTAATTTTTTTCCCTCCTTTCAAGTTAGTAAGAACTGTTGACATGTAAACTACTATTTAAAACTCTAATTCCCTTATAAGTACTCCATAGATATGCATACAGATGGAGAAAACATTGGTATTATGGGTAAAAGGAGAAACTGGAGAAGACAGTCAAAAGCATTTGTTAAGCTGCTCCTTTTGGCTTGCCAGGACTTGTTGCTCCTTAACCTCTCTTTCAGGTACTGCGACCTGCTTGCAGGAGGCATGGAGTAACTGGGTTTATAGTATCTGATGTACTGTTTGAAAGTCTCGGCTTTCAACAGCTGAGGAAGGAAAATAAACTGTGTCTCTTCAGGTTTTAGCAATTTTTACTGCAAACAAAAGAACAGATCTCCCCTTCCACAGGTCTGAAGGTCTTCTGGCTAGACTATTTACTCGTAGCTGTTCAGCTATCCGAGAGTCTATCACATGGTTGTTGGAAGACTGAAGGCCTTTAGCATCAACTACTGGTCAGAACTCAACAGAGTAATCAGCTTCTTCTGGCTGGCCAAATGACCCTTCAGATCTGTTCCCTGACTTGAGCTCATCTGCAATAAGCCCACCCCTAATGATTGATGAAATAGCTGTTTAGAGTGCACTTACACTAGGTGTCAGGTAACCTTTTTAAAAATACAACAATCCCTTTCATTATCCTTGGTTTTTAAAACAGTCCTTTTCCCATGTCAATCCACAAGTAAAATAAAAACAATCTCTACAATAACTTTCTTCAAGGTAAATCTTATTGATTCATCACTAATTGCAAAATTTAGATCAATGCATTGACATTTAACATGCAGGCTTGTTTCTTGGTCAACCTGAGCATCAAGCAATTAAGACCTGCAATGGTCATTGCAGTGATTACAGATTTAGGTCTCTATGACTGTGAAATGCTGAATACTATATATCACACAGGCTATGTTTTATGCCACTATTATGTGCAGCATTTTAAAAAAAGGCTTACATTGCCTTTGACACTGAAGAAACAGTCTCTAAGCTATTTGATTCATGTTGGGTGTCAGTGCTTTTTGAATTTCCAAAAACAGCTAGCTGATATCATTTTACAAGTTTAGTCTGATACTGTTGAGATTTTAAAACAATATGGCAGCAGGTTTCCTTTGACATTTATACAAAGGATGCTAAATATCAGCATATTTTGGCAAAGTGGCATCTTTTGTCGAATTTCATGGGGGATTTATCTCTGTGAGGCCTTGTGTTTTCTGATGATGTAATCTCAAATGTATGTCCTCCACACTCCTGTGGAGACCTCCATCATCTGATGCTCACCTGATTCTCCTACTCACTCTAACCAGAAGTACTTGCCACTACTGGGATACCTCAGGATCCCTCGTGCCAGTGTCATCTTTAAAAGGTTGTTTTACATCCAGTCAAGCACTGTCAGTCTGACACTGTCCTGCATAGGTTTTGACCTTTGCCCCAGACATAGCAGTTTGGCAGAAATTGGAGGAGATTGTCGATGGGGTGATCCAGATGATGGGCATTGTTTTTCCTATAAGACTAACAGAGAAGACCATGACATCAGACCCTAGCAACCTAGTTCAAGATGGCCACCTGGTTAGGGATGTCTCCAGCCATCTGGATGAAAACCAAGCAGTGTAGGAAAAAGGTCAACAACCTTCTCTGTTCTGCTAGAGAAAGTGTCACTATATTCTCTCTGCTACGTCATATTCACAGACAATTCCCACCAAGGTTCATGCTCCATTACTCTCACTGTTGCCTGCAACACTTTCCCTCACCCACTTCCATCCACCTAACTCACCAATGTCACTAACCCTGCGTGGCCTCTGAACTGCCGACACACTCACATTGCACATCTCTCCACCTTTCCCCCCTCCTGCACCCACACTAACAGCTGTGCTCACCTACTTTGTCTCACTGAATTCCTCCTTTTTAGTAATTCCAGGATAAGACAATTCATGATAGAAAGAGCCAAGACACATGGCGGGGTGTCTGACTTTCGGCTCCTCAACCGTATGAGGAGAAGAACCTGACCCTGACCATGACCTGCTTTAAATGGATGAATGATTGTACCCAAGCACTGGTCTGATATCAGAGGCAGTTCTTGACTTACTGCAGCAGGGCCTTCTGACTGAAAGGTGGGCCTTCTGACCACCTAAAACAATAAAGCAGATAACTAAAGTCAAGTGAAACATACCACATAGCTTTGAGGTAAGAGGGGGTAAGTTTAAAGGAGATATGAGAGGTAAGTTTTTTTAGACAGAAGATGTTAAGTACCTGAAATCGCTGCCAGGGGAGGTGGTGGAGACAGATACCACAGCAATGTTTAAGAGGCATCTTGACAAATGCATAAATAGGCAGAGAATAGAGAGATATGGACCACGTAGAGACAAAATGTTTTTAGTTTAGAAAGACATCATGTGTTGGCACAGTCTTGGTGGGCCAAAGCAGCTGTTTTTCTGCTCTACTGTTCTTTGTTCTTTTGTTAAAACATAGTCTAACTGCTCAAAAGAAAATACTTGGTTTCTTTTCTCTGTCTTTTTTTTTCAATTGAGCAGTAAGAAATTTAGAAGGAACAATTATACAATATGCCAAACCAAATTACTTCAGAACATTTGTTGTTTTTTTATGTATTAGTTTTACTATCCTGAAGATTTAAAACACAATTGCTTGCCTTTTTTTTAGCCTCACCAATAAATTTCCCATAAACTCAGAGATTTCTACTTTTTTGAAATAGCTTGCTTACACAAGGGCGAAGAAAATACTTTGAGGTAGTAACATTATGCAATTTTGCCTGTCTCAGGACTCATCCACTCCAATACACAACTTTGACTGTTCACCACATTTTATTCTTTGTTTCAGTGAGGTGATCCAAGCCTGCTGCAGATTCACTTACACAAGTGTCCCATTCATCTATCATTACTGTGCTTACTGACCCACATTATTTGACCTCAAGCAATGCCTTGATATAAAAAATTCTCATCCTTATCTCCAAATTCGTCGATGACCTGAATGCCCTCTGTCTCTGTAATCTCCTCCAGCTGTGCAACTCGCTGAAATATCTGTATTCATCTAATTCTAGGTCTGTAAGTCATCCCTGAATTTAACTCCTCCACCATTGACATGTCTTGTTTCAGTTAATAGTTTCACACAATAGTGCATTTGCTTGAAATTCCCTCTCTTCTGCAAATCTCTACCTCACTGTCCTTTAAGATACTTACTAGAACTTATTTCTTTGGTCAAGCTGTTATCCTGCCATTACCTTACATGGCTCAGTATCTATTTTGAAACAATCTTTTTTTCTAAATTTATTCAGGGAAACACAGACTTCACCGAGTGGGCCAGCATTTATTGACCATCTCGGATTGCCCTTGAGAAAGTGGTGATCTGCCTTCTCAAACAGTGGCAGGCCATTAGATGTAGACTCCTAGAGAGATAATGAAGATAGAACGTATTGGGGATACTCAGTAGTTCTGACAGCATCTGTGATGAAAGAAACAGAATTAACATTTTGAATCCAACATGACTCTTCTTTAGAAGCTAGGGCATTGACCCAGTGATCCGAAGGCATAGAGATGCATTTCCAAGTCAGGATGATGAATGGCTTAAAGGGAACTTGGGTGGTATTCCCATGTATCTGCTGCTTTTGCCCTTCAAGATAATGTAGTTTTGAAGGTGCTGTCTAAGCAACCTTAATCAAGTACACATTGCTGTTACTGAGAGCTTGTAGTGTAAGGAGTGAATGTTTATTGATGTGGTGCCAATCAAGCAGCTGCTTTGTACTGCATGTTGGCAAGCTTCAATGGCAGGAGTGTATTTACAGCTGCATTCAGCCAGATAAGTGGGGAGTATTCCATCACAATCCTGTCTTGTAGACAGTGGATGGAAGCTGTGCAGACAGGAGGTGACCTGCTCACTGTACAATTCCTGCATCTGAACTGAGCGGTAAAGAATAAAATATCATAGAGCACTTATAGTGATTGGAACCAGGTTGACCTCATTAACTTCAAGATTGTTGATCGGACTTGTTAACTTGAGCCAATCAGGGAAGTCCTGGCTAGGGTGTCCCTGGAGAAGGTGCATGTGGTGTCCATCAACACGAGTGGAGTGGAGTGGATAAGAGAGAGGAGTGGAGTGGATAAGAGAGAGGAGTGGAGTGGATAAGAGAGAGGAGTGGAGTGGAGTGGATAAGAGAGAGGAGTGGAGTCAGGGGAGAGGAGATCAGGGGAGAGGAGATCAGGGGAGAGGAGATCAGGGGAGAGGAGATCAGGGGAGAGGAGATCAGGGGAGAGGAGATCAGGGGAGAGGAGATCAGGGGAGAGGAGATCAGGGGAGAGGAGATCAGGGGAGAGGAGATCAGGGGAGAGGAGATCAGGGGAGAGGAGATCAGGGGAGAGGAGATCAGGGGAGAGGAGATCAGGGGAGAGGAGATCAGGGGAGAGGAGATCAGGGGAGAGGAGATCAGGGGAGAGGAGATCAGGGGAGAGGAGATCAGGGGAGAGGAGATCAGGGGAGAGGAGATCAGGGGAGAGGAGATCAGGGGAGAGGAGATCAGGGGAGAGGAGATCAGGGGAGAGGAGATCAGGGGAGAGGAGATCAGGGGAGAGGAGATCAGGGGAGAGGAGATCAGGGGAGAGGAGATCAGGGGAGAGGAGATCAGGGGAGAGGAGATCAGGGGAGAGGAGATCAGGGGAGAGGAGATCAGGGGAGAGGAGATCAGGGGAGAGGAGATCAGGGGAGAGGAGATCAGGGGAGAGGAGATCAGGGGAGAGGAGATCAGGGGAGAGGAGATCAGGGGAGAGGAGATCAGGGGAGAGGAGATCAGGGGAGAGGAGATCAGGGGAGAGGAGATCAGGGGAGAGGAGATCAGGGGAGAGGAGATCAGGGGAGAGGAGATCAGGGGAGAGGAGATCAGGGGAGAGGAGATCAGGGGAGAGGAGATCAGGGGAGAGGAGATCAGGGGAGAGGAGATCAGGGGAGAGGAGATCAGGGGAGAGGAGATCAGGGGAGAGGAGATCAGGGGAGAGGAGATCAGGGGAGAGGAGATCAGGGGAGAGGAGATCAGGGGAGAGGAGATCAGGGGAGAGGAGATCAGGGGAGAGGAGATCAGGGGAGAGGAGATCAGGGGAGAGGAGATCAGGGGAGAGGAGATCAGGGGAGAGGAGATCAGGGGAGAGGAGATCAGGGGAGAGGAGATCAGGGGAGAGGAGATCAGGGGAGAGGAGATCAGGGGAGAGGAGATCAGGGGAGAGGAGATCAGGGGAGAGGAGATCAGGGGAGAGGAGATCAGGGGAGAGGAGATCAGGGGAGAGGAGATCAGGGGAGAGGAGATCAGGGGAGAGGAGATCAGGGGAGAGGAGATCAGGGGAGAGGAGATCAGGGGAGAGGAGATCAGGGGAGAGGAGATCAGGGGAGAGGAGATCAGGGGAGAGGAGATCAGGGGAGAGGAGATCAGGGGAGAGGAGATCAGGGGAGAGGAGATCAGGGGAGAGGAGATCAGGGGAGAGGAGATCAGGGGAGAGGAGATCAGGGGAGAGGAGATCAGGGGAGAGGAGATCAGGGGAGAGGAGATCAGGGGAGAGGAGATCAGGGGAGAGGAGATCAGGGGAGAGGAGATCAGGGGAGAGGAGATCAGGGGAGAGGAGATCAGGGGAGAGGAGAGGAGAGGAGAGGAGATCAGGGGAGATCAGGTGTTTCCTTTCTTCCTGGTGGTGGAAACTGAATAAAGATTTGTATGCCTGTTGTCTTTCACTGTGTCCTACACTGAACCATACACAACATGGATGCTGGGGAAAACATAAGCACTACTACAGTTAGGCAGTAGTGTGGAAGAAAATTTAAAAATATACATAACCAGGAGACTAGCATCTCCTCAGTTCAGGTGACTGACTCCAAGCTGCCTGGTCACAGCAACTGTACTGTGCACAAGCAAATACAGGGTGACTTGGTGACAGGATCCTACCCTCTGTGCATTTATTTCAGCATTATAAGCAGGAGCAGAGAAAAATATTAGCACTTTAATACACCTCTGCAGCAATTATGTCAAGGGCAATAAGGCTCATAAAAGGCCTTCCCATCCATCAACATGTGAGGCCCTTAAATAGTGAATTGACGTTAATGTGTTCTAAATGGCCATCATCTCTCAGGAGATGCAAGGGCCTCAGCTTTAGTCCTTAATCGCAAGAAAAAAAATCCTGCTGGTCATTTGATGGGCTTGACAAACATATAATAGTAGCAGCCCTTCCCCAGTGGAGTTAAACTGGGACTATGACCATTCTGCCTCACTCTGGGTTAATTGCAAATTTACAATTTATCTTTTTGGGGACAAATGGGGAAATAAAGGTTATTGCATCAAGCATGAAAATCTGAAGGTCTTTTAAGAAGTAACATTTTCATGACAACACTTAGGTTTGATTTTAGTTTTGAAAACCTCTTCCAGTTTCATGGCCACTCACAAGAGTGAGGTGGGCACTCCAGAGAACAGATTACTGAAGTGTTGACTTTAGTGTTCAGTACTAAAACCAAGCTCTTCTGAGGGTCCTTAAAAATTATTGCTATGTATTTGTTATGTATTTCAAAACACAAATATACCAAGCATTCGATGTGTCCATCCACTCTAGAAGATTTATCAATAAAGATATTTTTCTGTATTGCTAGCTTCAGGCTAAAAGAGAAAATCAAGCAGTAAGGTCACAGCTGACAAACAGCCTGTACTAAAATGTTGAAGAAGTAAATCAAGACCAGCCTAGAATCTAAAGTGTGCTTTTATTGAACATTCTAAAAACCTCACACAATGTATTCCTGAATTATTCATATCATATCCATAGGTGGTCATACTGTTGGAGAATTAGGACTAAACATAACAACAGGAAAGCAGTGACAGAGGGAAGACATTTACTGAAATCAGAAACAAACTTGAATTAACTCTTGAGTTTCAAAGATAAATGTCAATATAGTGTATTCAATTCGAACTAAGCAATTGTTTGATGCCCACTACATGGTTTGGTTGAGTCATGAAGACTATTGGAACAATAACTTGAATGGAATATCACACTCTCAGTGAAATTTATTACTTCCACAAATGCAGATAAGGGCAGCTGTTAAAGAAAAGAGGTCTATCAGAAATGTTTTCAATGTCCTTGTGCTATAGTGTAGTTATAGATTCAGAATCTACAAAATCTGGCTTCACAACATCCAGAGCTTTGATGCTACAGGTACTTTTCAGGTCTAAGCTCAGTATCCAAAGTTGGCATCATTTTGCTGCAGTTGGTAGCATGGTTATTAACAGTAGATAGAGAGTACTAACATTCAGTGTGTAATGTTGATTTGGCACCAAAGCTACAATTTTCAACCTCAACATTTCATTTAATGCACTCTCTTAAATGCGTACAGCAGCAGGAAGGACCCTTGACAAGAACATTTTAAAGGCAACATCAATACTTTCAGGATAGATGCTGATTGTTTTTTAAACTTGGTTCAGAGTGGGTTTGGAGAGGCGCCATGAGCTTTCGACTCCTCCTTAAAGTTGCTGAAGTCAACAGGAATCATGTTGTTTCTGGAGATGGTGTTGTAGTCATCAGGGATTTGGGACCTTGGGCAAGAAAGCAAGAGACAGGAAAGGCACCACTGAGGAGGAAAAGCCCACAGAGGGGGAAGAGAAGTCAGCAAAAAATCTTACCCAAATGGGTCTTTCTGGAGCAGTGTGCACATCAGTTCCATTTTACAAAGGATGCAGACACAGAAATCTGCCAGCTTTTGCTGCTATAACATAGCCTGAGCACAGAATGAGAAAGCTGCTATTGACTGTGTAGGCAACCACAGCCACCAACCTCTCAGTGTCAGACTGCTTCCAGGATAGAGCAGGCTACATCTCCAACATTTCCCAGTTTGGCAGTCGTTACTGTGTAAAGGAGGTAACAGTCACACTGTATGAGGGTAATTGTACTGGAGAGAGAGCAGAGGAGATTTACCAGGATGTTACCTGAGCTGGAGAGTTTTTGTTATGAAGACAGACTGAACAGGCTGGGGTTATTTTTCTCTGAGTAGAGGAGACTGAAAGGGCAAATAATTGAGATTTATAAAATTATGAGGGGGGTTGACCAGTTGGACAGGAAAAAACTTTTCCCCTTGATGAACATATCAATGATCCAGACTGTGGAGGGAAACTGGACCTCACTACCTGTAAGGGCAGTACAGGCAGAAACCCTCATAACATTTAAGAAGTATTCAGATGTGCACTTGTAATGCCAAGACATAAAAAGCTATGTACAAAGTTCTGGAAACTGGGATTAGAATAATTGGGTGACTGTTCTTTTTCATTGGCAAAGACTCAATGGTCCAATGGGCCTTTCTGTATGCTGTAGATCTTTATGTCTCTGGGGGGGAAGTCTACATCACCACAGAGACTGGGCTGGCATAGAATCAGACACTATCACTATGTCCTACCATCTCCACTGCTATTGTACCAGTGATGAGAAGCATTGGGTCACTTCTCCCAACGGTACAGCATTGAGTAAGGTAACTAATTAATGGAGAACTGAAGTCTGCCTTACTAATAGTGTAACCCTTTCCCGCATGTTCCCTTCTGACACTGCAGAACATAATCCCTCATTTCACTAACCAGGGCTTAACAAGTTTGTTCTAGAGAAACTCCAGTTATATAGCTTCCTATTGTTGGACATTTGCTGTAGTTACAGCAATGGCTATTGTTCCCAGTGGCACCACCTGGTTAGGAGAACTATCAACCATTTGATGGGCTGGCACCTCTTGGGATGGGATTTTCTGCCACGTGGAAGTGCAAGCCTTGTCCCAACCCAATCAATGCTATAGAGGCCAGAAAGACACGGCAGGGCGACTCAAGCTAATGAAATTGAATTCACCATTAATCTTTTGCGTGTGAGGTGTTGCAAAGTAACTACCTCCAGGTAAAATACTGGCCTTTTTAGAAGGATAGGGGATAAATTGTCTTCCTTCTAGCTATTACACATGGGCGGCACGGTGGCACAGACATTTGCAGGAGGGGGGCCTTGCCCATGTTGCCAGTTGCCAGATGCCATCATGGCATACCATGGCTCCATAAGCACCTTGTCTAAATGTTGGTGTGTGTCACATCTTACAACCTATTAATATTAAGTTAAAAATCACACAACACCAGGTTATAGTCCAACAAGTTTAATTTATAGCAAACGTTTGCAGTGTGATGTAACTGAAATTATACATTGAAGAATTGGTCAACACACAGACAATCAATTCTTCAATGTATAATTTCAGTTACATCACACTGCAAATTTTTGCTATAAATTCTGTGTTACGATCGAGCCCTCCACAATCACCTGATGAAGGAGCGGCGCTCCGAAAGCTAGTGTGCTTCCAATTAATCCTGTTGGACCAAAACCTGGTGTTGTGTGATTTTTAACTTTGTACACCCCAGTCCAACACCGGCATCTCCAAATCATGAAATCTATTAATATGTAGCTACTGTATGACAATGCTCAGTACAACATGTTGATAACACTCAATATCCTGGCAACAGGCATGGAAGCCTTTGTTCTGCATATTCCCTCAATTTTTAAGCCATTATGTCAAGCTAGAGGCTGCCCACTGGGTGATAAGGACTGTCCGCTGACTTTGGCTCGTGACCTCTGTGCATGATCCAACGATGTGTGACCAGCAGGCAGGCATGCTGAAAGCCATGCTGCCATACAGAATCTTATCCATTTCTCTCCTGGCCAGAACCTCTGTCTGAATTATAATGATCAACTCTACCTCTTCCAGTAGGGTAAAGTGCCTGACTTTTCTCCAGTTAGATATTGCAGGTTGTTATTATGCGCCACCAATATTTAATGTGTGTCAGTGAGTATAGTTGATGATGTACTTGGCATAGTTTGGTTGTTGGCATAGTGCTCAAGTTTTGAGGTAGTGTGACAATTATAACAGTGATAACAATCTCAGGAAGAGACCAAACTTAGAGTACTTAGTATGCATTGTAGATATTATCGGATGTTATTCACCAAGTGAAACAGGAATAATAAATGGAGTAATGTATGGAACTAATGGTCCATTTGAAAGAATAAGGCATTTGAAGATGTATTCACTGACCTTGACCAGAAATGTAGAGTCATTCAATTTCTTCCTGCTTTTCATGCAAATCCTCAGGGCTCAGCTGCTCAGTGATAGCTACTTGCTTTCACTCTATGGTGCCTGCATGGCAGATAAACAGCCTCCTGTCCATTTCTTGCATCAAAGCCTCCAGTTCTGTGCCAGAGAAACGTAAAACCCTCTGCCTGTTTTCATATTCACTCTTCTTCCAGCTCAGAATGTCTTGTGTAACCACTTCTTCCAGACAGAATATAATTTCACGAGAAAAGGAATACTCTGACTTTAAAGTTGACAGTCCAACTTTATTTGGTCCAAGTGTGTCATGAATGTTGGTCCACTGCTAAGTCATGTGTTCATTCAACAACAGAATTAACACTAGGCTGCATGCTAATATTCTTTAAATTAGCATGCTGTCAGTATTTGATGCTATAGCTATGAGTTAATCATTCTTTGAGATTGCTTTGCCCCCACTTGGGGCCTTATGCAAATTTATGCCTTGATGTTGGAAGTTGAACAATTTACCATGGATTTCCAGGTTGGTTGAGATTCAATAGCTCTGATTCCTTTTGACCCCAAACTGTTTTTTAATAGAGCTTGTCCAGCCAAAAATGGTGGTGGATGTAAATTAAGTGGCTGTCTAGAGAGAGGCTGATGGAATATAACACTAAGTGTCAAGGAAATTTCCAAAAGTTTGGACTATCATATTTTGCATCTCCAAAGATGAGGGGTTGATGATCCCTTGCTCAACAAGTTATCACCCTGTAGATCATGTCCCAAACTGCAGACACATTTTGTGTTTCTCCCTTTGAAAGAATACACAAGGACAGGAACTAAAATGCCAGTTTAATTTCTACTGGAGTATATCATTGGCAATGAACTCATTCAGGTGTACCAGTGTAGGTCTGAGAGTTAGCGTGCTGTCACAGTATTGTCTCTAGTTATCAATGTTGCAGGTAAATCCCTTTCTCAATTCGAGTGCTACAAATCAGTAAAAAGACAATAGGACAACTAAAGGATTCTCTTTCACCATTAATGCTACAATTCCAAGTTAAAACTGTCCACAATACTTTGGGGTTCTGACCCATGTCGAGAGTGTAGTGCTGGAAAAGTACAGTAGGTCAGGCAGCTTCCGAGGAGCAGGTGAATCGACATTTCAGGCAAAGCCCTTCATCATCTGATCCATGGTCATAACAGTGCAATTCTTTACACATGGAGCTATTTATTCTAATTCCACTTCCTGTCTTTCTTCTGTATTCTTACGTACGTTTTCCTTTCAAATAACTGTCCAATTCCATTGTAAATATTAAAACCTCTGCAACTAAAGTTGTTTGTATAAAGCATTTCATGACCTGTGTGTGAAAAAAAATGTAAATTTCCCCTTTATTCTTCTAATAATAATTTGAGTCTTAACTCCAGTGTTACTAATTCACCAACCATAAACAATCTCTCCCTATTTATTTTCACCACTCAACATGATTTTATTCAGCTCCGTTTTAAACTTACCTAGTCTCGTGAGGAAAGATCCATTTTCTCAAGCTTTTCTTCATTACCATCTCTTTAATCATTCACAATTAATTCAAACTAATTAAATTTAAAATATATTCACCTCTATCTTTTGTTTAAAAAACAACTTTCAAATTGCCACTTGATGGCTATGCTCTAAGAGGAGGTTTCTATTCAACACCTTCAAAGTTAGATTGCAGTCAAGGGATTATCAATGATTGATCTTCAGCTGTCCATATTTACATGAAAAATGAAACATGTTGAAGTTGAAATTCCAGCTGACAAATATTATAGAGATGCACAACTATTAAAAGCAAAAAAAAGAGAATGCTTATCTCACAGTTTATTTTTTTAAATTTTGAGTCTTATACTTATGCATATCTATCTATTTATCTATCTATCCATATATATATATACACACACTTATTAATTCCTTTTTTTTTGTTCTAATCATTTGAACAGTAGGAGCCAGCAATTTATGAAACCTAACATTTAGGGAATCGGAGGTTCCAATATTTACTATGAGACTATTTTGAAACCTCCTCAGAACAAGAGCAGAGCTCAGCTCACTGCAAGGTTTTCTACAAGTCACACATAAGAGCTCAAGGCTGATTGAAGACAAAGTCAAAGGACACAGGCAGTTCAAGGGAAAGTATAAGTCTGTAACAGACTGGGCAGACAGAAGCAAGTTCCATGTCAAGGTGTGCTGCTACTGAACTGCAAAGAAGGCAACTGAACTTCACTGTGTGTTTGGAGCTCAGGAAGATGTCACAAGAGCTGTTGAATACTTCTGCGTTGTTAGGATGCAGGAAGCAGTTCTCTAAGCCAGTGAGCAAGATTAGGGCTGAGGGAAAATGCCCATAACAACAATAGCTTGGTGAAGCTAGCTGCCAATAAATAAAACAACTCGAGATGTATCTGTATTTTGATGTTTCCAGGGAAGCGTAGTCCCAGGAGAGGAGGGTGAAGTACCAGATCATGAGTAGCTGTTGAGGCAGGTCAGGATCGAGCAGTGTTTGAGGGCGTTCCAAACAGAATATGTTGGAATGCCTTGTAAGGTTTAATGAGATTTGGTGATCCATAGTGTCACTAACATCTGGAGAACTGCTGAGGAATCCATGGGTGCTGTATTAACTGCACTTGCTAATTGTTGTGCTCTGTGGAATCAGTGTGTCTTTTACCCATATTTACTTCCTGTTAATTCTAATTGGAAGTTAAAATACAAGTTGTATACATATTGTAAATTGCATTGCTGTTATAGCTTTGTAGAGTGAAGCTTATTAATTTATTTTGTTCAGGCCTAAGGGAGTTCTCTGAGGATGTATGTTGAATCTCATAGAGATTGCTGCTTAAATTTGGAGGTATAGTCTGAGGTCACAACAAAATAAACACATTTATTTTCTGTCACTTTTTAGCCCTCATGCTTCCTGCACCTAATAATTCATCACAATCAGTACCGCACAAAAACTGCAGACCTGCACTTGTAAGCAAATACATAAGGAAAAGCCTGCAGGTGGAATTTATCAAAAACCTTTTCTTAACAAGTGTTATCTGTCTCTAATGAGTGTTTGAGAAATATGTTATTATCACCACTTGAAGGAGCAGCATTCTGAAAGCTAGTGCTTCCAAATAAACCTGTTGGACAATAACCTGGTGTTGTGAGATTTTTAACTTTGCCCACTCCAGTACAACATCGGTTCCTCCAATCACGATCTTTCTGAGATTCACCTTTTTCACATTAACAAACAGCCTGTGGAGGCATGGCAAGAGGAAAGGAACAAAGAATTCCAGGATTTTCACACTTTTTATTACCTCGGGATGTCCCAAAGCATTTCACAAATAATGAATTATTCTTGAATAATTCCATAGTTGCCATAGTTTTTGTAGGTAAAACATTATGATCAATTTACACACTTCAAACCCACAATAAGATGAACAACCAGTTTCATCTATTTTGTTCCTGGTGTTGATTGCAAGATGAGTGTTGACCAGGCCACTAATTATTCAAATATCAGATGTTTGCTAATAATTCAAATTCTTATTTGTGATAAAATTAGTAGGAATGTGTAGGTATCTTGACTCATCGCTAACAGCTTTAATGGAATTTTTCAAGGAAAGTCACATTTGACAGATGTAGTAGAGTTTTGAAGAAATGACCAATTGAAAAGAATAAAGGGAATACCGATGAATTTTAGAATGCTTTCAATACGCTGACATAGCCTTGTGAATTTTCAAATGATGCTTCCATTGAACTTATTCCTCAAACAGCAGAAATAGTCATCGCCTGTGAACTCTATCAAAACTGTCTGTTATTTTAAATTTTTTTACGAAATGACCTTTTATCGCTCTCTGCACTGCTGGAAATATTCACATTATTTTAAGTGTTTGGGTAAAATATTTCTCATCCAGAATATTATCCAGATAAATCCACACGATATGTCAGGTGCATTTGAATCCCTAGATCTCTGGCAATCACGTGTCCAACAACAATAATTTTTCCAAGTTGTGTTACCACATAGTTTTTCCACATTCCATTACATCTGTCCTCCATCTGCTCATTCCACTAACCCATATTCTCGTCACCAGTTGCAAAACCCTCTTCAGAGATGCACAGTTGTTGTTTGGCAGTACAGAATTAAACACTGCTAAAGAGAATCACAAAGTCAATGCTTTCATTTGGACTGAAATGGAAGAAACCCAACTTAAAGAGTAGAAGCAACTTTTTAAGGTGGTTTTCTTTCATTTAAATCCCACACAAGGCACTTGAAAAACAATGGCTATATGTCTCTTTTGAGAAATGTTTAAGTCCTTACTTTCTATTGACAAATTTCAGTATCAGGATATTCACATTCAAATTTAAGTTAAGTTATCTAAATACATGAAGAATAGAAATAGATACAGCAATTATCCTTGGACTACATCCTCTCTGCCAGACTTCCAACCTGTCTCCAATCTGCATACTACCCAGTCGTATTAACTCTGTTTCTTGTCAATCAATTTGTTATCAACAATGCTACATTTCCTCTAATATCATGTTCTTCAATATTCTAATAACCCCCCTTGCAGTCTATTATATTGAATGTGTTCTGAATCAAAACAAGAGACATCAATTCAAAATTGTCACTCAGATAGTGAGGCGTCCAAAGCTGTTATAATAGTACATTGGTTAATATGGCATTGCAGCATGACAGTACTTGCTATACATTTCAAAATCTCAACCAACTAAACCAATATCAGTTGTTCCCATGTTATAATGTGATTATATGTTAACCCATGCTTTGAAAAAATCTTTGGAGATTTCCAAAGTCAATTCATACATCATGATCTAGGGCAATGTTTGGGAACTTGGCCTTATTTCAAAGTCAGCATTTATTGCCCATCCCAAGAGTGCCTTCAAACGTTGGTAGTGGTGAAACTTATTCTTGAACTACTTCATTACGTGATGTGAAGTTGGTCTATAGTGCTTTTCAGGAGGGCATTCCCAGACTTTGACACAGCAACAGTGAAGGAATTGTGAGATCATGCTCAAGACACAATGGTGTGTAACTCTGAGAACACAGTGCTTCTATAAACCTTTGCCCTTGTCCTACAGGATGTAGAGATTATGTGTTTTCCAAGAGCTACCTGAGTTAAGACAAATTGCTGCAATTCATTTTCTATACAGCATGCACCACAAGTAATTACAGAAGAGTTGGATTGTATGCAGTGACAACCAAACAGAATACTGTGTCCTGGATTATGTTGACTTTCTTTGGTGTTGTTGCAACTGTCCTTATTAAGGCAAAGGATAAGTATTTCATTTCAGTCCTTGTTTTTCCTTGTATTTGGGGTTTTTGGAGAGTCAAGAGGTGAGCCATTCAGCATGAATAATGAACCTCTGACCTGCTCTTGTAACCACTGCTAACTGCTGTGGTAACGTGTCCCTTCAAAGATGTGTGAGCAAAACAGCCCCAAGGTCTCTCTTTATTGCACCTTGCTTAAAATTGGAGAAATTAGCTGACATTTCTAAATTTTGCTATAAAATGAAGCACTTCACCCTTAAGTGCATCAAATTTCATTACCTCTGCATTAAGACATTCTATTAACATACCTCTGTATTCTTGAAATCTACTCTACTACTTTCTTCCTCACCTTTAATGATACTTCCAAGTTTTGTGTCATCTGCAAATTGTGCCTGATATCTCCTAGTTCAAGGTCAATAATATGTATCAAAGACATCAGTGACTTTTGTTCTGTATCCTGGGCAACATCACAGCATATTGTCAGTCATTCATCTATTTTCTGTCCCTGAGCTGAATTTGTATCCATGTTAGTGTTGTCCCTTATATCCTCTGGGCTTCAATTTTGCTAATAAACCTCTTATGTGATTCTTAATAAATATATTTTGAGAATCTCTGTAGATGAAACCAACTTCACTGTTCTCAACTAGCATCTTTGTTAATTCAGCCAAAAAAGCAATCAAGCTAATCAAACACCATTTCCCCCTAAATAAATCAGTGCTGGCTGTCCCCTATATGTCCCTATTTGTCCATATGGCTACTAATTTTCTTCCAGTTTATAGTTCCTGATAGCTTGTTTACCACTACAGCCATAATTACTAGGTTTATTTCTTTTCCCCTTTCTTAAACAAGTGTGTAAACAATTGCAATTGTCATGCTGGACTCTGATATCATTAATAATTGAGATGTTTATGGGTCCCATTATTGTGTAAATGTCACCAATCATGACTGGATGTGACAGGCTTGCAGAGCTGTCACTAGATACTTTGAAGTGATTGCTTATTTCTGTGTATGTTATACTACCTCCACTGTTTGGGCAGGAAATGGCCTGTGCTGTAGCTTCACTAGGTAATTCTGGCATTTGATACATATGGTGATAATAACTACTTTCTGTGATGGTCTCAATTGTGTGAATGATTTCAATGCAATTAAAAAGCAGGAGAGACATAACAGGGACTGCCAATTTGTTGCTGCCAATTTTGTACAAAGTCAAAATCATTCCAAGTATCTTTTCATGTACAGACATGAACAAATACGCTTCATTTAAAAATAAATTATTTACTTATGTAAAATTTGGGCATTACTAATCAAGAAATTAATATTGATATTCAGGTCACCGCATATTATGTTTTCAGTGTGGTCTCCATTCTAACAATAGCTGCATAGCTGTAGAGAAAGCGATAGAAAAACATCATAAGATGTAAATAAAGTGTTCAATTAGCATTAATCTGACCCTCTAAAAATAATATTGATTACTGATGTACTATACAGACATATTTTTCTTTCCCTCTACAGTCCCTATGATGCACCTAAAGGTTTCTGAATTTGTAAAACATTCAGTGCTGAATTATTCAGATATGCAAAATTCAAATGCCACATTGAATATTAAATGCAAACTGTTATATACGTGCTCTGCATCTGGAATAAATTTCCAGATAAATTCCATATTTAAACTAATAATATGGCAATGAACAATTAAGCATGTTTGACATCATTCAATACAATTATAGAATGCTTATTATGGGAAAATATCGAATATTACTTGTTTTCCCTTTTATACTCTTATATCAAACATTTAGAAACATGTGTTTATGTGTTGGACTTGTTATGTAGCTTTATCCACAATTCAGCCGCAAAATAAAAGTTAAAAATACCTAGACTAATCATCATGACAATTAACAGACATGTTTTCTAAATTAATTTTATTACATATAAGCAATTAATCAATTAGAAAACTCTTTCTTATTTTTTCTCAGATATTAGCCTTAGTAACTGCTTGTACTGATGTTGTACATGGAAGATAGACTAACACCTGCCTTGTGATGGTCAGGAGGATCCACATACCTTCAAATCCGCAAGTGTGGGAACATTCAGACCAAGGTGACCACTCTGACAGCTGGCAATTTACAGGGCATTCCACAAAGCAAGGCATAGATAAATGCCAAGGAGATTCCAGTGCCATCTTGAAAAATTGAAACAGAAGTGCAGCAGTAAACCAGCCAGTCAATAGTGCCATTCAGATACAATTTACAACAAACATTTACACATATCCAGCAGCTTTGTCACAGTAAAATCTCCCAATACATTTCACAGGAGTATTCTCAAATAAAACCTGGCACTGAGCCACAAAAGGAGATTGAAGGACAAGTAATCAAAAGCTTAGCCAAAAAAATAGGTTTTTAATAACATCCGAAAGAGAAGTGGAAAGCCGAATGTGGATTTTGAAATCTACCAGTGTAAAGAACTTAGTGATTTTTTGATTTACATTCTGTTGCAAGGTGTGTATGAAGTACATAGTGTAAGGTGAAGAGCTGAATAGATATTTTGAAAACCTGCTACTATGGAAATAAAGTGAGTGCAATTAATGGCAGCGTCTGCATCATCTGAAAGCAGCTGTCACAAGTTCTTAAACATTTCTTTGAATGCCAAGGAATCTGAGGGCTGTGGTAATCAGATGGAATCCTGACAATGCTACTTTCAAGCAATCCTGTCCACTTGCTAAATCACCTTTTTTTTGTTTTATTTTGTTGCATTACAAATTGATTAGAAGTATAAATGGGTTTGCGTTTTGTTAATAGCCTTGGTCAAAGCAGTTTCTCATTGATGATGAAAATTGAGTGTTATCACAATCCGTTAATGACTGGATCAGTGAAGCAGCTATGCAGTAATATAGAGATTAAACTATTTACACTACCTGGGTTCAATATAAATGTTAAACAAGGAGATGCAAACACTATTGTTTCATCTTTAAAAAATTAATCTCCAATATAGACCAGCCTGTATATTTTGCTGATGTATGATTTACTGATTAATTGCTGACTTTGTGAAGGTATGTCAAGCTTAATGTATTGGGAATCTGTAACTCACCAGTGATTTGCATGGTCTTACATCAGGGTAGCTCAAAAACAATGTGCTTAGACACATTGCCACAATAAATTGGGTCAATAAAACTATAAATCACTACTGGAAATATAAAATTGTAAAATGTCATTGTTTAGAATTGGGAAATAAGTAAAAGTTATTCAGAGGCACAAACTTCAAAATAGTTTTGACCTTTAAAGACCAAAGTGCATATATCCATTTGCCGAGTATAAAAACATTTTTCTTGACCTTTACTTGCTAATAATGTAGTCAAAGTGTGAAATCGGCAGTCTGCTTAAATTTTAAAGAAACTCATGTCACTTTTGCATGACATGACTGTAGAGGTAACATGTTCCCAGTGAACAGCTAGATTCAATAGAGTCTGGGTCAAAGGTAGAAAGGATTGAGTTGTATGCCTAACTTCAGCTCATGCTCGAGATGACGGTGGATCTTCACTGGCAGCTTTAATTATAAAATCATTACTGCAATCTCCCAAGCCCCAAACTTCAACTTATTTTAGAAAATAGGTTGGGACATAATTCTCTTGCAAGAAAAATCTTCTTTCAAATAACTATTATATGCTTGTTGAGAGGGGAAAGATCTAAAAGGGGCCTAAGGGACAACTTTTCACACAGAGGGTGGTGTGTGCATGGAATGAGCTGCCAGAGGAGATGGTGGAAGCTGGTAAAGTTACAACATTTAAAAGGCATCTGGATGGATATATGAATAGAAAAGGTTTAGATGAATAGGGTCAAATGCTGGCAAATGGGATTAGATTGCTTTTGGGTACCTGGTCGGCATGAACGAGTTGGACTGAAGGGTCTATTTCCATGTTCTACATCTCTATAACTCAGTTTCATATCCAGATGAGATACAATACAATCGAACACAGTAAAACCACAATTTCTCTGTTCCAGTGGTAAAAAGTGAGATGCAATGGCTAATTTCAAACTTGTAGCATTAAGGATATTTGCACAATGCAGGGATAGCTTAATATAGTCAAGGTAATCATGCTGTGCTTTTGAGTCCTTTAAGCTTCCCACCAGAGAGAAGTTAACCAACCAACTGAATGCATAACAATTTCTGCTGCTACCTGCAGCAAAGCAAGTAACAAAGCAAGAATAATAAAGCAGAATGATTCAGAAAATGGTCGAACTGTTTCAATTTATAATATATCAGAAACACATGGAAGATTAAATGTATCAGATCTGAATTTTAGGAACATAGAAGATAGGAACAGGAATAGGCCATGTGAGTCTACTCCACATTCATTAATGATCATGGCTGATCATTGATCTCAATACCCTAATCCCATCCTTCCCCATATTACTTGATCCTTTTAGAGTCTATCACCAGCAGGATTGCATTAGGGCACTGTAGAATGCTACAGGTGGACTTCCTGTTGACTTCCTGCCAGTCCCTGACTTGCCTGTAATATTAAGGAGAAAGCAGGGAAGATTTAGGCCTGCCCACATTCACCTCAACAGAGGCCCTTGAGGTGTTAAAGACCAATTTGAACATGGTCTCAATTTTAAGGCTCGCAGCAGGTGTTCAAGAAGAATGGGAAAGCCTAGCAGTTTTCTCAGGCCTTGAACAGGAAGTGGTGAGACAGGGCCTTTCCTGAAGAGCCTCTTCCCAGATCAGGCACACTGCCCCCTCTCTGAAACACACTCAGGTGCTCTTTCCCATCTCATCCCCAAACTCTCCAGCAAGACTTCTTCACCGCATCTCCTTCTCATAGGTGAAACCTTTTCAGACCTCCAGATACTCTCCATCCCCTTCTACTACCCAGTACCATCTCTCATCACAATGTGGCTCCTGATATTTAAATAATCCTGGACTTTGGATTTTCAAACCTGGGTGACGGGTGGAAGCTCAACCTCCAGCCAATTAACAAAGCAATGGGACTGCTGGGATCAGCAGGGATGCATTTCAAATCAACTCCTTGGCTAGTGGGTTGGGAAACTCTGCCGTCCAAAATATCCTGTCCCTTACGTGGAACTTAAAACAACAAGTGACATTAAAGGGTCAATTTCCCAACTTGGGACAATATAGAGACTACTTAGCTTTTGAATTCAATCATAAACAACAAACATAGGTCAGAAAGGAAAAAAAAGACTGCATCAATCTAGTACCTTGCATGACCACATGATGTCCCAAAGCATGTTATACCAAAGAAAAACTATTGAAATATAGTCACTGTTGGAGTGTAGAAAAAGCAATTTAAGCATTGCACCGCTCTTACAAATGGTGTGATACTGATCAGATCACTTATTTTTAGAATGTTAAGTTGTGAATAACACTGGTCAGGACACCTGAGTTAGTATCTCTGTTTTTCAAAATAGCACTATGAGAACTTTTACAATGGAAGGGGAGTCTTAGTTCCTCATTTCTTCTGGAAGAAGTCTTGAGCCCATAGCTTTCTGACTCTGAGGTAAGTGTGCTACCAACTGAACCAAGGCTGATACTGAAAGAAGTTTGTTATTTTTCTCTACTCATCATGAGTGCAAAAAAAATCCCTCCAAGATAAATAAGTCGGCATCTAAGAATCAAGCATCAAGAGTTACTGGAGCACTGTATCATCATGGACATAACAATATAAGAAAGCTGAAGATAGAGTGCAAAGCAATGAAGGCCAGAACTGATTTTCCTTAAATGAATTGCAGTGAAATCAGGCAGTTCCTTTTTTCACAAGTGTGCATCTGAATCAATACAACTTGGCAATATTCACCAGGCTCAGGCAATCCGCTGTTTCCAACACACAGCATATCTTTCTGACTATGCTGTGAAACATAAAAACAGGGAGCAAAACTGAGGTGAGAGGTTTCACTGACATACCTTTCCAAATACGATTTCACCGCTCGTAATGTTGACAAGATGTTATGTTCGAAAACATTAGAAAAAATATTGAACTATTAAGTCTCATCATGCAATATATACTACAACAGTTTCTTGTTAACAACTTTTACTGTTTTACACTTAAGTGACTGGAGGTGAATCTTTGAAGAGGAATGTGTATGAATAAGGTCACACGCAGCGATCTAATGCAGGTGTTATACAATTAACAGTCCATTTCAACCTCCAAACCAACCAGGTTCAGTCATGAAACCACCCTACATATTGAGATCTCACCTTTTCACAGTACTTGCTATCAACTGATTTTCCATCACTTCGAACACAATTAAGCAAGCGAATCTTTAGCCCTTGTCCACAAACCGCATTATCACTCAGCTGGCAAGAGCTCCAATCTGACAATACAAAAAAAAGACACATCCAGAAAAAGTCACTGCATTGACTGAAGTCTCTGGCAGTACCTGTTACAATTAACATTGTAGTAAATATCATTAATTCAAACACAATAATTTACTTTTATTTGCTGACAGGTCTACAGGGAAACAAACATTATGACCCTATCAAAAAAATATTGTCTTCACACCAGTCACATTTATACATACATGCACAATGTTTCAATATTTCAAAAGGCTCTGCTGGTGTCTAATGGGCATCATTCATTTTTGCATAAAACCACTGGTAACTTTAGAATCTAGCACAATGACATGAGGGTCAATGATGATGTGGTGATATTTAACTCTACATGACTATTTATTTCCTTTCAGGAAAGAATATTGATGGCTGTGAAGGTTATATGCTTAGAAAATTAATTTCGTAAAGGACTTGATAGCAGAGGTGTTTTATACCTGCAAGGAATGGGATAAGTGTCGTTAAATTGTATTTCCTGAACTTTACAATTTGTCATGACTGAAATCAATAGCACTCACCAAAACAAATGGCTCCAGTAAAAGTGTTGACGTAAATTCATTCAGACTTTGAAGGAAATAAAATGGAAAGTTTGGAGCAGAAACTTCAATGTGAACTTATAAAAATAAGAGAACAGAGAGAGGTCAAAATTAAATATTTTATACAAGTGATGATGATGTGCAGAACAAAATAAAACAAAGAATTGTGGATGCTGGGAATCTAAAAGTACAACAGAATTGGTGCAGAAACTCTGCAGGTCAGGAGCATCTGTGGAGAGAGAAAACTGAGTTAAAATTTCAAGTTCAGTGAAGCAGTGACACAATTCAGAAGAAGGGTCACTGGACTTGAAATGATAACTCTGGTTTCTCAGAGTTTGCTCAGAAATCAATGGCAGTAAAAGGTAGCATGGAACAACTTGAAGAAGCAGTCACTTGAGTGGGCAAGCGAGGTGTACTGGGCTGGATTTGATAGCGTACTACGGTTCCGAAGGCAGCGGGAAACTGTCCATGTTTCTATTGGCAACCATGCAGCCATTTAATGCTGGGAACAGTGATAATTGATCTGTCTCTTTCTCAGGAGGAATTTCTGCCTTAGAGGGATACTTAACAATTGGATCGCCAAAATCGCTTCAATTTGCCAGTACCAACAGGACCACAAGCCACTGCTGGCACAATGGGCAGTACTACAAAGCCAAGCAGCTCATGAAAAGCCAGAGTTGGGCATCCTTGACAAGGCGAGTTGATAGAACATATAACCTTTGGTTAGGGAAATCCCTCTGATGGGTTAAGGGGATTCACAACAGATTAGATTCCCTGCAGTATGGAAACAGGCCCTTCGGCCCAACAAGCCCACACCAACCCTCCAAACAGTAACCCACTCAGACCCATTCCCCTACCCTGTATTTACCCCTGACTAACGCACCCAACACTATGGGCAATTTAGCATTGCCAATTCACCTGGCCTGCATATCTTTGGATTGTGGGAGGAAACCGGAGCACTCGGAGACAACCCACGCAGACATGGGGAGAATGTGCAAACTCCACACAGACATGCACCCAAGGTGGGAATCGAACCCAGGTGTCAGGCACAGTGAGGCAGCAGTGTTAACCACTGAGCCACCGTGCCATCCAGCACTTACCTCATATCTAAAGCTGACCGCCTTTCTCTATGTGCAAAATATCATCAATGGGATGAGGACCTTAAATGGTTTTGCAGATGAACCATCCCCTGATCCTCAATGAGCTCCCATCTTGACATTATCTCTCCACCCTTCAGGCTCTCTGCCTGTATTCCTGATGAAGGGCTTTTGCCCGAAACGTCGATTTTACTGCTCCTCGGATGCTGCCTGAACTGCTGTGCTCTTCCAGCACCACTCATCCAGAATCCCATCTTGACATTACTCAGTGGTGGTTTGGGTCCCTTGGTGATTCAGGACCTCATTGGGTACATTCCCAGCAGCTATCACCAGCTTCCTGATGATGCTTCTGAGCAATTAACAGTTCAGCTGCCTCTGCTTAAACACATGCACTAGCACGTGTTTAATTTTTAAAAACATCATTATTTGATAAGAATTGAATTAGAAGAACAATCCTTTTTCTTTCCTTCACTCCTGCAAACTTGCACATTATCTTCCCTTTATGTTTGGATTTCTCCAAACATTTCCAATGGTTTCACTCTGGTCTCTTAACATCTCTAATGTGAAAACCTGAACTTTGACTACTAACCCCACTTCATGATTGGGACTGTAATGTTGTTTAATTTGACTTAATCAAACAGCCTTACTCATATTGCTCTGTTGGTAGATTTTGTTATACAGGCAAGCTTTCTGTTTTTGTTGACTTTCACTTTCTTTTTGAACATCAACTTGGGCACAGGATTCAATCTGTGGTTTTTTTCATGCTGCCCTCTTGTCAGATTTCCTTTTTGAAGCAAATGATGTATGGAGAAAAAATAAAGTTGCCGTAGTATTACCAGACCATCGGGTTGCTCTCTCATTAGAAAGAGCCAATGGGCGGTGGTTGAACCTGAGGGTTATCATGACTCAGGCAAGGGGAGCAATTGAGAAGGATGGTCATTTATAGTAATCTCAGCCAGTATGGCAATTGAACATATGCTGAAAGGGCAGTGTTCATGGTCTGAACACAATGTTGAACCCTAAAGGCTGGAAAGTGCACAAGTGGGAAAAGGAGAGATTCTGTTCCTCCAGCTTACATTGGGCACCACCAAAACACTGTAGCAGGCCGAGGACAGAAATCTTAACGTGGGAACAAGATGATGCATTGAAATGGCAAGCAGCTGTAAGATTAGGATCATTGTTTCATAGAGCAGAGGTGTTCCACAAAAAAGTAACCCAGTATGTGTCTTCTTACTAGCATAGAGGAGAATGCACTCTGAGCAGAGAACACGGAAGACTGGATTGTTTATTTTGTTTATTCATTTTTCCATGTGATCTGGGTATTGCTGGATAGGGCAGCATTTATTGCCCAATCTGAACTGTCTAGAAAGCAGTTAAGAGTCAACCATATTGCTGAGAATCTGCAGTCACCTGCAGACCAGGCATAGTATGCCCAACAGATTCCCTTCTCTAAAGGAAATTACTGAACTAGACAGGTTTTTATGACAATCAACATTAGACTGGCATTTTTTAAAAATTCTAGATTATTTTGTTGAATTTCATTGCCATGGTGGGTTTTGAACCCAAATCCCCAGTATTAGTTTGGGACACTGAATGTTACTACTAAACCTTCCCTTTGAATAATAGAATTTACTGGTCGCTTTTGAAATCATGACATAATTTAGAGGTTAAGTCTGGAATTGTAACAATGGAGCTAACTCTTTAATTCTCCAGCTGTTGCTTTTATTTGGAAACTCACAAAAAAAACTAAAAATGAAGCATTTTTTCAGAGGCTTTCACTTTATGCCATTTCTGAATTGCCCACTACCTGTAATGTTGTAATGATAGTGAAAGCAGTTTTTGTTGAGAGTGCAGGGCTCCACCTCAGAGACTTTGGGGCAGGTTTTCCCATCTGCTGGTAAACGTAGAGGATACCGGGTTCGAACACGAACGTTCAAGATGTTACACTTCTAGAGATAGACATTCAAATGCACAAATATGAATAGCAATGTTTGCAGAAAACTAAATTTAAAGTCAAAATACAGAAGGTGCTGGAATTTTTTTGCATTTTGTATTAGCAAAATACAATGCTACCTTGCAAAAATATGCTTGCATTTGAGTCTTAATCCCATATTTTCAACAATGAAATAGCATTTGTTAAATTTTAATTTGTACTACAGTGACTAATATGATCAAAACCCTCACATCAGGAAGTGGTTTTTAGTCACTCCTTTTCTAACGGGTTGTCGGAGCACCACACCCAGTTGTACTAGTAATGCTCTAAGGAAATGGTTTGAACCACATGCTCTGTCTTCTGTTCTTCTGACACAAAGTGGAGCTGCTGTCTGATACTTGGTCTTACAGGTTGAGCAAAACCTGGGCCTTGCTGTCATTTTTAAAGCATCTACATACGCGTTATTGAGCAGGTTCAGAACAAAATGTTGTGCAAAAATCTGCCACTCTACCTCAGAGATAGAGGAACATATTTGCCAAACGTTTTGGGTAAGTTATGCAGAAAATAGAATGAGCTTAAAGATGTTGCTTTAGATAAATAGCATTTAGTTTTAATTTCTATTAATTTTGCATTTTTCAAACATTTTAATGCAAAATAATGAAACTCTATGTTAAATCAGTGTTAACTCAAGTGAACATACATATAAATATATGAATCATGGAATTATAGCGTCATACTGCATGGAAACTGACCCTTTGGTCCAACTCATCAATGTCGACTAGATTTCCCAAACTAAACTAATCCCATTTGCCTGCGTTTGGCCCATATCCCTCCAAACCTTTCCTATTCATCTACCTGTTTAAGCATCTTTTAAATGTTGTAACTGTACCCACATCTATCACTTCCTCTGGCAGTTCATTCCATCTATGCACCACCACCTAGGTGAAAAAGTTGTCCTCTCACCTTAAACCAAACCCTCCAATTTCCCGACCCAAGGGAAAAGACCTTTGCTATTTATCTTATGCCCCTTATGATTTAATAATGTTCTATAAGGTCACCTTTCAACTCCCTATAACTTGAGCCCTCCAGTCCCAGCAGCAATTTTGTAAACCTTTTCTGCACCTTTTCCAGTTTTAATAATATCCTTCCAAAAGCAGGGCGACTAGAACTATATGCATTACTCCAAAAGTGGCCTCATCAATGTCTTATACAGGCACAACATAACATCCCAGGTACAATACTCAATTCTCTGACAATGAAGGCAAGTGTACCAAATGGCTTCTTCACCATCCTGTCTACCTGTGATGCCACTTTCAGGGAACTATGTACCTGAACCCCTAGATGTCTCTGTTTGACAACACTCCCCAAAGCCCCATCATTAACTGTGTAGGTCCTGCCCTGATTGTCTTACCAAAAAGCAATATGTCATATTTATCTAAATTAAACTCTATCTACCACTCCTCATCCCATTGGCCCAGCTGATCAAGATCTTAATGTATTCTTAGATAGCCTTTTTATACCACCAGTTTTGATGTCATCTGCAAACTTACTAACCATGCCTCCTATATTGTCATCTAAATTGTTTATATAAGTGACAAGCAATAGTGGACCTAGCACCGATCCCTGCTGAACACCATTGGTCACAGGCCTCCAGTCCAAAATACAAACCTCTACCTTCACCTTCTGTCTCCTACTGCCCAACTAGTTATGTTATATCCCATGTGATCTATCCTTACTAACCAGTTTATCATGTGGAACCTTGTCAAATGCCTTGCTGAAGTCCATGTAAACAACATCGATCGCTCTGCCCTCATCAATCTTCTTAACCACATTGTCAAAACATTCAATCAAATTTGCTCGACAGATCTCCCAGGCACAAAGCCATACTGGCTATCCCTAATCAGTTCTTGTCTCTCCAAATGCTTCCAAATCCTGTCTCTTAGAAACCCCCCCAACAACATTCCTACCACATTACGTCAGACTAACTGGTCTATAGTTTTCTGGCATTTCCTTGCAATCTTTCTGAAATAAAGGCTCAACATTAGCCACCGTCCATTCTATTGGCACCTTACCCATGACTGTAGATGATACAAGTATCGCTGTTGAGGCCCTCACAATTTCTTCCTTAGCTTCCCCTGGAATACACTTGATCAGGCCAGGGTTTTATCTACCTTTATGCCTTTTAAGACCTCCAGCATCTCTTCTTCTGTAATGCAGGCTGTTTTCAAGACATCAGTTTTTATATCCCCAAGTACCCTACCTTCCATGTGTTTCTCCAGAGTAAATACTGACATGAAATATCCATTTAATATCCATTCACCCATCTCCTATGGTTCCACACGTAGACAGCCTCATTGATCTTTAAAGGGCTCTTTTGCCCTTAATGCACTTGTTAAATCTTTTTGGATTATCTTTAACCTTATTTGTCAAGGTTATCTTATATCCACTTTTTTGCTCTTCTGATTTCCCTCTTAAGTATTCCCCATATTCACCCAATACTCCTTCAGAGATTCACTTAATCTTAAGTCAGAAGCAGGAGTAGACCATTCAGTCTTTCACCCTCACTCCACCGTTCAATAACATCATTGTTAAACTGATTGTAACATTTCTGCCAATTCCTGATAAACTTTCAGCTTCTTACTGCCCAGGAATCGAGAGGATCTTGTTGGGTGGAGTGATCGAGCTGAGCGAGAGGAGGATTGGGCTTGGGTGGAGAGGGGGGTGATTGGGTCTCTCTCCACCCACCTGTACTCCTGCCAGCACCATGCAATTTCTCACCACCCCCAGCCCCATTTGTCATCTTTCCCCCCACCAGCTTCATCCATTCTCTCCTTCACCTGCAGAATGTCATTCATATGAGCTGTGAGTGATTGAATTAGCATTGTTAATATGCCTGAAACCTGGTTTGCTTCTCCATTATCAAAGATGATACTATTACTTAAATAATCATTATGATGATATGTCCATGAATTCACAACTTGGGATTTCCTTTGCTGGCATCTTTCCCCCTGTAAGTACCCTCTCTCAGCTTCTGTTTGGATATTTCTGCCTATCAGCCTCACGAGCAAAAAATTAATGTGAATCAAAGGTTCTGCACAAATATCTCAACATTGTCAGTAATTTAAACCTTTTGAATTCACTGACCTTCTGTTCTCTTTCGAAGATAGGACATAAAACAGTACAGTACAGGAACTGGCCCTTTGGCCCACGATGAACATGACAACAAATGAAACCCATCCCTTCTGACTGCTCGTGGTCCACATCCCTCCATGACTTGCTTATTTATGTGCTAATCTGTAAGCACCTTAAATACACCTAACATACCTATCTTCACCACTACCCTCAGCAGTATGTTCCAGGCGAAAGTGAGGACTGCAGATGCTGGAGTTCAGAGTCGAAAAGTGTGGTGCTGGAAAAGCACAGCCAGTCAGGCAGCATCCGAAGAGCAGGAGAGTCGAAAGTAGAGTCAGGAAGATGAAGAGCTTATGATCAAAACACCGATTCTCCTGCTTCTTGGATGCTGCCCGACCAACTGTGCTTTTCCAGCACCGCACTTTTTGACAGCATGTTCCAGGCACCTACCACTCTCTGTGTAAAACAAACATACCCCTCACACCTCCTTTGAACTTTTCCCCTTTTACCTTAAATCATTGCCCCCTAGTATTGGACATTTCAACTCTGGGAAAAAGATTCTGACTGATAACTTACCTATGCCTCTCATAATTTTATAAAATTCTATTAGGTCTCTCCTCAGCCTCTGCTGCTTCAGAGAAAACAAATCTAGTTTGTCCATCCTCTCCTCATAACTCATACACTCTAATCCAGGCAGAGTCCTGGTAAACCTCTTTTGCATCCTTTCCAAAGCCTCCGCATCCTTCCTGTAATGTGATAACCAGAATTTAATGCAATACTCTATGTGTGGCCTAAAACTTTTATAAAGCTGCTTTTATAATGTCTTCCTGACTCTTGTACTCAACTCCCTGAGACAAGTATGCCATATGCCTTCTTTACTAGCCTATCTACTTGCTTGGACACTTTCAGGGAGCTATAGATGAGGACCACAAAATCTCTCTGTACATCAATGCTGTTCAGGGTCCTGGCATTAACTGTATACTATTTGATCTCCCCAAGTGCAACACCTCACACTTACCCAAAATAAGCTCCATCTGCCATTTCTCTGCCCATATCTGCAACTGATCTACATTCTCCTGTTTCTTTGACAACCCTCTATACTATCCACAACTACTCATGGGCCTCCAGTTAGAAATATAGCCTTCCACCATTGCATTCTATGGGCAAACCAATTCTGAATCCAAATGGCCAAGTCACTGAGGATCCTATGCATCTTACGCTTTTGGATGAGCCTGCCCTGAGGGACTTTGTCAAAAGCCTTACTAAAATCCATTTAAAGAATATCCACTGCTGTATTCTCATTGATCACCCTCGTCACCTCCTCAAAAAAATCAAGAAAATAAGGCATGATTTGCCCGCACAAAACCATGCTGACTGTCCATATTTTGGCTTTTCCAAATGTGCAAAAACCCTATTCCTAAGATTCTCTCTAATAGCTTCCCAAACAACAATGTGAGACTCACAGGTCTACAATGCCCTAGATTATCTTTATTTCTCTTCTTGAACAGTGGAACAATGTTAGCTACTTGCCAGTCCTCAGGGACCTCTCTGCTGGCTGGAGAGGATACAAAGATTATAGTCAAGGCCCCAGCAATCTCCACCCTTGCCTCTCTTAATAACCCATGATAGATCCCATCGGGCCCTGGGAACTTAATTCACTTTAATGCTCTTCAAGAAACCTAACAACATATTTTTCGTGACTTCAAAATGCCCTAGAATATTCACATTAAACATCTCCCTGAATGTAAATTCTCTGAACCAAATCCCACCTGAACCACTTCCTTAGCCTTATCACCTTCCACGGTCTCTGTATTTACATGAATATAATTTATAATGATCCCATCACAGACCTCTTCCTTACTATCTTTGACCATCCATATCCCTATATCTTTGTCCTATTCCATTTCTAACTCCAGTTTCATCACTGGAATACATTGTTTAAGTCATGCCATATAACATTATCAAATGACCAAAATACCGCATTTAAATTGAAGATTAAGAAAAGCATAAGTGAAACAAATATCGGGAAGAAAAACTTTCAAGAGAATGAGAATGGCCGCACAGAAAATAAACAGGAAAACATTGTTGACAAATAAAGAAATAGAACAACAATGAGAAACATTTAAAATGCCAATCAATAAGCTTCCTGGGAGAAATATATCCCACTAAAATGTAAAAACAAAACAGCTCGTAAAATATATGAAACAAGAACAAAAGTAATACCCCAAAAACGAACGTAACAAAGGAGAGAACAAGAAACAGGAATAAATGAGAAGTAACAAAAGACAAAAAATAACTAAATTAAATTAACAACAGACATAAAAGGAAATAGTAAGCTTTCCAAGCCCCATGAAACCAATAGAAGATTCAGGACAGGAATAGGACCACTAAATTATACATAAGAAAAGCTCACAGATAATGCCAGCAAGAAGGTAAATAATAACTTTACCTTGATATTTACTGGAAGACAAATATGAGAAGAACACAACAACAAAACAAAATAGTTAAAAATCACACAACACCAGGTTATAGTCCAACAGGTTTAATTGGAAGCACACTAGCTTTCGGAGCGACGCTCCTTCAAATCATCGCCAAATCAAAACAAAATAGGAGTGAGATAATTAATTATCTCATCAAACTAGAGAGAGTGCAACCCCTGTCCATTGTATCTGAGCATAATAACTGTTTAAAAAGTCATTATTTCTATGAAATGAGATAGGAAATAGAACGTGAGTATATTTGTTGCCGAAAAGATAATAGATTTCTTATTTAACAATGTAACACAAAACACCTAGAAATTGAAAATATGATTGGAAGGAACAGCAACGACCTAAAAGCAAAGGTGGCCAGCTTTGTTGAATTCTTCAAAGGAGTGACTTAAAGGATAGAAAGGGTAATACAGCAGATTTATTTAGATTGTGACAAATTAGAGGGATATTTACATAAACTTTCAGAATGGGCTTTTAATTGGCAACTTTAAAATAAATACATATGAAGTTGTAGATTTTGCTAGGAAGATTAATGAAGCCGCAAAATTTTTGAAGTGTTAATTTCTAAATGGGATAGATGAACAGAGTGGGGCAGGTGTTTAGATACACAAGTAGCAAGTGTGGCAATAGAGGTTAATAAAGCCTTAAAAAAAGTCATCAGTTTTAACTTTTAGAGGGAGATATTTAAAATGAGTTCAATTGGTATAGAAATTAATTAGGCCGAGGGATGTAGGTTTGCTCGCTGAGCTGGAAGCTTCATTTTCAGACGCTTTGTCACCATACTAGGTAACATCTTCAGTGAGCCTCCGGACGAAGCTTCTATCATATTTTCAGTCATGAGATATGGGGTATGCTTGCTAGTCCAGTATTTATTGCCCATCCCTAGTTACCATTGAGAAGGTTCTGGTGAGCTTCTTTCTTGAATAGGTGCAGTTGGTTTGCACACTCACAATGATGTTACGGCAGGTGTTCCCGAACTTTGACCCAGTGATCCTGAAGGAATGGCAATATAGTGCTACATAAGGATGGTGAGTGTTTTGGAGACACACTTGAAAACTCTCAAATTGATTAGATTAGATTACTTACAGTGTGGAAACAGGCCCTTCGGCCCAACAAGTCCACACCGCCCCGCCGAAGCACAACCCACCCATACCCCTACATTTACCCCTTACCTAACACTATGGGCAATTTAGCATGGCCAATTCACCTGACCTGCACATCTTTGGACTGTGGGAGGAAACCGGAGCCCCCGGAGGAAACCCACGCAGACACGGGGAGAACGTGCAAACTCCACACAGTCAGTCGCCTGAGGCGGGAATTGAACCCGGGTCTCTGGCGCTGTGAGGCAGCAGTGCTAACCACTGTGCCACCGTGCCCCCCACTAAAACTGTGCTGTTGATTTGTATCTAGAGATCCTTAAGTTTACAAAACTGTTTGAGAATGTATACATAAAGAGGCTGTTTCTACAGGCAAGCAAAAGCAAATGTAAGGACATTAATGTGGTCACAAATGGATCTAGGAACAAATTCAGAGAAACGTCTTACTCACAGAATGATTTGAACATGGAACACACCACACGTAGTTAAAGTTGAGGTGAACACCATACATTAATTCAAGGGAAGGCTGGGTAAATTTATGAGTGAGAATGGATTAGACAGATATGCTTTTGAGGTTAGATGAAAAAGGATGGAAGAGAGATGACAAGGAGCACTTTTTGGGCTGAATGGCTGTCCCTGTGTTGTAAATTCTTTATAATACATTTTCCAGCAATGAATTACTGCAATCTCATTGACATCTTGATTTGGCCATTCGGATGAAAATTGTGCCATTGTTGCTTATTGCAGTTGGATACCAAAAGAAAATAACATCTCTTGTAGATTACTAGGGTTAGATCAGTTTTCATTTTACGTGTTACTCTAAATAATCAAAAAAGACAGTTTATCTTAAATGATCTATTATTTATTGAATGAATGGCACATTCTTATGAAAGTTGTTAAACGTACCCCAGCTATTTTTACCCTTGACCTTAGTACACTACGTTATAATAAGAACAGCAAAGTAAAATTTCAAATGATAGTTCTTTGTCAATAGCTAGCCTATTACCCTACTGCAAATCTTCTTGCAAGGATGCCTGCCTTGAAGAAGTTTTCCTCCTCTCTCTACAAGAGTCTCAGGGAGTCCCTCTCCCACTGCAACTCCCAGGTCATTTCCTCTGCCCTGAAGCTCTTCAACCATGTTCTGAAACAAACTTGCTACCACAGCCACATTTGTTTTCTCAGTGGCTGCCTCCGTAACCAACTCATCCCACACGGACTCCAGACCATTTTTAAACCAGCAGAGTTTGGACCCAAACAGGACAAACAGTACAGACTACAGATTCAAAAACACCAGCAACAGTCCTCCTTCAAGATCCTCCGCTCCACGCTTGCAGCAATGATCCAGCACCTAACCTCTCTACAGTCAGCCCTGCCTCAGCTGAGGGCCACATTCTCTCAGAATTGCAAAGGACCCACTCTGTATTACATCCTCAGGAGAATTCATACTATCAACAAACAGTATTTCAACTCCATCTCAAACATCAAAAACTGTAAGTACAACAAACTTTTATCTACCCACCTCCATAACCTGCACTCCTCAAACACTGCAGAAGATTCCCCCAGCCTCTGGAACTACTTTAACTCCATTAGCCATGCGGCTGGTGCAGCTGCCACCCCCACGCTGATTGATGATGTCACTACCGCCCCCATCATGGCCACTCCCACAACCACTTCCACCCCTCACAATTCCTCATGCATCACACGTGACATCACTTCCACCTCACACATCATCGCTGATGTCACACGCTCAGTGACTTCTGCCCCCCCTACTGCCGTGTTTGCCACCACTTCAACCCCCACCAACGCCACTCACCTGCATCACTGTCACCTTCCCCGCCGGATGCTGCCTGAACAGCTGTGCTTTTCCAGCACCACTCTAATCTAGAATCATTCCTTCAACATCCTATACACTTCAAATAGATCGACTCTTCATCTAAACACCAGACACTGCAGGCCTAAATTTTTCAATCTCTCTTCATAAGACAAGCCCCTCATCTCTGGATCAATCTCGTGAACAAAAGGATAACCCACCTCCAACACACTGCATCTACCTGGACACCCCGCACTGGCATATTACCCACCCTCGACCTCTTCATTTCCAACTGCCACCGGGACATTAACCGCTCTTCATTTCCAACTGCCACCGGGACATTAACCGCCCCAATCTGTCTACCCCCTTCCCCAACTCCAACCTCTCACCCTCACAACGCACAGTCCTCCAATCCCTCTGCTCCAATCCCAACTTCACCATCAAGCCAGCAGATAAAGGGGGTGCAGTGGTAGTCTGGCGCACTGACCTCTCCACCGCTGAAGCCAAACGCCAACTTGAGGGCACCTCTTCCTACTGTCCCCTCGACCATGACCCCACCCCCCATCACCAAACCACCATCTCCCAGACCATACAGAACCTCATCACCTCAGGAGATCTCCCACCCACAGCTTCTAACCTCATAGTCCGGGAACCCCGCACTGCCCGGTTCTACCTCCTTCCCAAGATCCACAAGCCTGACCACCCTGGCTGACCCATTGTCTCAGCATGCTCTTGCCCCACTGAACTCATTTCTACCTACCTCAACAGTGTCCTATCCCCCCAATCCAGGAACTCCCCTCATATGTTCGAGACAACACCCACGCCCTCCACCTCCTCCAAGACTTCCGTTTCCCCGGCCCCCAACGCTTCATCTTCACCATGGATATCGAATTCCTCTACACCTCTATCCGCCATGACCAGGGCCTTCAAGCCCTCCATTTTTTCCTCTCCCAACGTCCCCAACAGTACCCTTCCACCAACACTCTCATTCGTTTGGCCGAACTGGTCCTCACCCTTAACAATTTCTCCTTCGAATCCTCCCACTTCCTCCAGACCAAAAGGGTAGCCATGGGCACACGTATGGGCCCCAGCTATGCCTGTCTCTTTGTTGGCTACATAGAACAGTCGATCTTCCGTAATTACACCGGCACCACTCCCCACCTCTTCCTCCGCTACATTGATGACTGCATTGGCGCCATCACATGCTCCCGCGAGGAGGTTGAGCAATTTATCAACTTCACCAACACATTCCACCTTGACCTTAAATTTACCTGGACCATCTCTGACACCTCCCTCCCCTTCCTGGACCTCTCCATCTCCATTAATGATGACCGACTAGACACTGACATGTTTTACAAACCCACCGACTCCCACAGCTACCTGGATTACACCTCTTCCCACCCTACCTCTTGCAAAAATTCCATCCCGTATTCCCAATTCCTCCGTCTCCACCGTATCTGCTCCCAGGAGGACCAGTTCCACCACAGAACACACCAGATGGCCTCTT
>NC_057716.1:75246731-75281735 GCF_004010195.1 Chiloscyllium plagiosum | reverse complement strand
GGCGGTAGATGAGGCGTTCTTCCTCAAGGCGTCTGGTGGACTTCAACAGTTTCCTCATTTCCCCTTCCCCCACCTCACCCTAGTTCCAAACTTCCAGCTCAGCACTGTCCCCATGACTTGTCCTACCTGCCTATCTTCTTTTCCACCTATCCACTCCACCCTCCTCCCTGACCTATCACCTTCATCCCCTCCCCCATTCACCTATTGTACTCCATGCTACTTTCTCCCCACCCCCACCTTCCTCGAGCTTATCTCTCCACGCTTCAGGCTCTCTGCCTTTATTCCTGATGAAGGGCTTTTGCCCGAAACATCGATTTTACTGCTCTTCGGATGCTGCTTTTCCAGCACCACTAATCCAAAATCTGGTTTCCAGCATCTGCAGTCATTGTTTTTACCTATTATGCAGTGCTGCAGTCTGCTTGTGTATCTGATTTTCAACTACATCTGCTAAAACATGAAAGTGAAAGTGACTGCTCCTCTTAAGGTTAGCACATTAAAGCAGATGGGACTCAGTAAATGAGTGCAGCAATCGCCGGTTACCTAAAGCACTCTGTTACTCTCTGAGTAGGTACAAATAACAGACAATAATTAATTAGGCAACAGAACTAAACAGTATTTAAACACTCAGCTACTCACAATATATTAACATATTGGCATTTAGTCACTCCCAGCTACAATTACGAAATTGCAGAGGGAAACAGAACATATCATAATAAGATGTTTAAGCACTGACTAGCCTTAGAAACCATTTAAAATGTGCACCAGCTTGTAGTTACTAATTACATTTCTCCTCTGTTTGGAAAGGAACTGAAATGTCAGTTTGTGAATAAATTAAGACTAGATTACTCACAGCATGGAAACAGGCCTTTCAGCCAACTAGTCCACACCCACCCTTCGAAAAGCAATCCACCCAGACCCATTCCCCTACATTTACCCCTTTACCTAACACTACAGGCAATTTAGCATGGTCAATTCACCTAACCTGCACATTTTTGGGAGGAAACCCACGCAGACAATGTGCAAACTTCACACAGACAGTTGCCTGAGGCAGGAATTGAACCCAGGTCTCTGGCGCTGTGAGGCAGCCATGCTAACCACTGTGCCACCGTACTTTCTAACAATATAAAAGGATTGATATTTTGTTTAGTTTTAAAATTTTCTATTGGTTTCATGGGTCTTGGAAAACTTACTATTTCCTTTTATAACTGTTGTTAATTTAACTTAGTTCTTCTTTTTTGTCTTATGTTACTCCTCATTTATTCCTGTTTCTCGTTCATTCACACAGCAGATTTCTGCTTTTCATCTCAGTTTTCCAAACAATTGCAATGTTAAATCTTAAAAGTAGAAGTCAGTACCATGATAATACAACAATATTGGACATAATAATTTTGGTTTTAATATTCAGCTTAAATATTGTAAGAGTGACAGAAAAAGAAACCATGTGTCATTATCTCTAGCTTTCACTGAAGAGATACTTAATCATCAATGATCTGGCACTTATTAAAAATTCATTCATCAGATGTGAGTATTAATGACATTTATTGCACATCTTGAATTGCCCGTAAGAAGGGAAAAATTAAATTTATGAAGCCAAGGAATCAATACACTCAAAGTGCATCTCAAATTGTTGTAGTTTTTGTTAATTGTTTTTCAAGGTGTAAATACTCACAATTTCAATTCCTAACATGCAAAAACAATAACAACATCCTTCAGTAAAGTGCCAAAAATATTAAGAAGGAATGCTGGTTCTGAGTCTGTGTAGTAAAACAATCATTAAGACTGACTGAAATTCCATTATTTTGCTTTGTATTTGATTGCTGTCTAAGTTACACACCTTCAGGTGATAGCTTACTTAGGTGCAAGCAGCTTGACTAGTTCAAAACAGGAAGATATACAGGGCATATGCGTACATTATTTATAATTTATTGGGCAGTTTCTATCTCAACTAAACATGTGATTAGTTGAGATGCTTTTTGCACAAAAAAATTACTATTTTAATTTTGTTTACAGCTTCTAAGTATATCAATAATTGTCATTTCTGCAACATTCCATTTGGTAAATTTATCAAGTGTATTCAAAACAAAATACCAACTTTGGGACAAGTACTCCAGTCGCCCCAATCAGACATTACACAGTTATTTGGACAGTGGAGAGTACATTCCCGAGCTCCAATGGGCATTTCATCATAATCACACAATGCATCATCCACACTCTCTTGAGGCCCAGCAGCTGTGTTATTCACACATCTAGGGAGACAAAACATGTTTTTATTATTGGGGTAAGTCATCAAGCTATCCAACCAACATGATATATGAAATGGAATATACAGTTTTTTTTCCGGAAGAGTCACTTTTACTATTTTGATATTGCAACCTTATATCATCTATCACCTTTTAAATGCAAATAACTGTCAGAGAATTTGACTTTTGTATCTTTGATTTTGAAAATGAGAAAGGACTACATAATCTCAGCAAAATTGCCAGTAAGTGACAAAGGCCTCATTCAGAGTTAAGTGCATTGTGCCCTCCAAAAAGCTTTGGAGATTGGCACTGCTGAGAAGGTAGCCCTCATTGCTCACTGGGGATCATCATAATGATATAAGCACAAAATCTCTCAGTGTCAGGTGCATCAGAGCACATCTCGTCTGTTATCCCTTTGTATAAAACAGTCTACCTTTGACTCAGGTGTCTTAGTTACTCAGATACTTTATCTCTCCCCCCACCAGCAAATAAAAGAGCATTCTATTAATCCATTGCCTATTCTACAACATGGTAACATAAAAACATTTCAAGCCTTTTTACCCTACATGACAGTACCAATTATCATGATTTGATCAAATAAGGCAATACCAAATCCAAATATGTTCTGTTCAATGATCCTTATGAAAAAGAGTTTGTCCTGAATAAGCACTGATAAGATCCTTATGAAAAAGAGTTTGTCCTGAATAAGCACTGATAAGATACCTTAAAATTGTGCTTGCTATCTACTTGAAATGTTTATTTGATTAACTCAGAGAAAGAGAGAAAGGGTACATGGAAACAATAATTGACTCAATTTACAACAGTGCAAGGGAATTATTGAAACTGAAGACCAGGATGTTTGGCTAATCAGTTCAAAAGAGGCATTAAGGGAGAATGGCATAGGGTGGAGAGACATCATGTAGACATCATATTCCATTATCTGGATCAGTGGTGCTGGAAGAGCGCAGCAATTCAGGTAACATCCGACGACAGCTGCTCGTCAGATGCTGCCTGAACTGCTGTGCTCTTCCAGCACCACTGATCCAGAATCTGGTTTCCAGCATCTGCAGTCATTGTTTTTACCATCATATTCCATTAGTACATCACTAAAGACTGAAATAGTAAGATGCTGTTGTGCATTGCTGCAGGTCCCAAGACTCCTTTGAAAGGTGCAGACAACTGAAATTGGTTTGCCTTGCAAGACCAACTGTGTGAGGATTGACGTACACAGAATTATTTCCTGGAACCTGGACAATAAAACCCAATTAAAAATTACCAAAGGAAAATACCATTTGGAATAACAATTGCATATGATCAGAGGACATCCATAAAATACATTAAAATAGTCACCTCTTATAAATGTATCACATTTTTGAAAGGTTAGAAGGTAGCTTTTGGGCATGAGAAGACAATAGTAAACAAAATGTATCTACTTAATATTCCTGAAAAAGGATGCCCCCATTGTGGGTGCTTATAAGCAGAATTAGAGTAATGAATGTCATCAGAACAGTTCAGAAACCTGAGAAAATATTTTGGTCAAAAAGGGTTAATGCTGCTGGGTATAAAAGCATCAAACTTCTTGTTATTAAAACTCACTCAGTAAAGGATTACACCTCATTAGAACATTGCAAAAATACGAAGAATTCTTTAGTTCTTCAATAAAATGGTGTTCTCCCCGATTAAAAAATGAAATTTCTACAGTATAATGTCAAAAGATGAGCTAGAAGAGACTAGAAACAAGAAAGATCTTAGATATTACAATGTATGTGCAATTCCTTTTTTTCGATTTACCTCACTTTTCGAGTTTGAACACCTTCTCCACATTTACGCATTGACTCTTTATTAATTCTGCAATCAGACCATGGTTCAGCCATCCAGCTATATTTACTGCAATCTCTGTAACATGGAACTCTGTCATACACCTGAGAATTAAATCAACAAAAGTAAATCAGTCATCATCCTCTGAACTGTGGTTCTTCCATACAAGAATGATTTTTATATATCAAGTGTAAAGCTTAATTTTCCACAACACTGTTGGCAGACACGTTAGCTATTATGGATACAAATAAATTCTTATTGCCATTATTTCATAAATTCCACAAAGTCATCAATAAATTTCAAAGTAATAGTATCTAATATTTATGCCCAGAGTGATTGGAGTGTTAGGCAAACAGAATATGATGGTGTAAATCTAAATACAATAAGGGTTGACACACATTTAGAAATAATGTTTTTTTTAGATAACCTGGGATTCATAAGGTACTTACTGAGATATTGTATGGAATTTACTGACCCCATTCCAGGATTAGAGGTGAAGGAGGCATGGGTAGTGCATGAACTGGCAAGGCATAGGGTTGCCTTCCCATCCCCTTCCATTTAAGTCTGCACTTTTGGCTGGAAGATGGACTTCTCCCTCAGAGGCCAATTGAGGCCCTTAGGTAATCAAAATACTCTTATAGGTTAGGAAAGTAAATACCGAAGTTGGATTTAATCACATTGTTTAGTTGCATCATGCTTGAATAGGAGAGAATTGATAGACAAACCTTTCTTTATCTGTCCGTAATTTTAAAAATTTATTCATGGAATGAGGGCATCACTGACTAGATCAGCTTTCATTGCCCATTCCTACTTGCCCAAAGGGCAGACCATAAGACCATATGATATAGGAGCAGCAATTAGACCATTCAGCCTATTGAGTGTGTTCACCATTCAAACATAGCTAATAAGTTTCTCAAATCTCTTCTCCCTCTTTCTCCCCATAACCCTTGATCCCCTTGACAATTAAGAATCTATCTATCTCAGTCTTAAATATATCAATGACCTGGCCTCCACAGCCTTCTGTGGCAATGAATTCCATAGATTCACCACTCTCTGACGGAAGAAGTATTTCCTTATCTCTGTTTGAAAATGTCTTCTCTTTCCTCTAAGGCTGTGCCCTCAAGTCCTGGTCTCTGCTAGCTGGAAACATCATCCCATCATCCACTCTGTCCAGGCCATTCAGTATTCTATACAATTCAATTCAACCCCCCATTATCCTTCTAAACTCCGTTGAGGATAGACCCTGAATCCTCAAATGTTCCTCATACGTTAAGCTTTTCATTCCTGGGACCATTCTTGTGAACCTCTTCTGAACATGCTCCAGGGTCAGTACATCCTTCCTGAGATATGGGGCCCAAAACTGTGCACAGTCCTCTAAATGTGACTTGACCAGAGCCTTACAGAACCTCAGAAGTACATCCCTGCTTTTATATTCAAGCCCTCTCAAAATAACTGCCATCATTACATTTGTCTTCCTAACTACTGACTCAATTTGCAAGTTTACCTTGAGAGAATCCTGGACTAGAATTCCTAAGTCTCTTTGCACCTCAGATTTCTGAATTTTCGCCCCATTTAGAAAATCGTCCATGCCTCTATTCTTTCGACCAAAGTGCGTGACCTCACACTTTCCCACCTTGTACTCCATCTGTCACTTCTTTGCCCACTTCTTAACCTGTCCAAATCCTTTTGCAGCCTCACCACCTCCTCAATGCTACCTGTCCCTCTACCTATCTTTCTATAGTCTGCAAACATAGCCAGAATGCCTTCAGTTCCTTCATCTATATTGTTGAAGTACAAAATGAAAAGTTGTGGTCCTAACACTGAGCCTTGTGAAACACTACTTGTCACTGGCTGCCATCCTGAGAAGGACCCTTTTATCCTCACTCTCTGCTTTCTGCCATAGAGCCAAGCTTCTATCCATGCTAGCACCTTGCCTCTGACACCATGAGCCCTTACCTTACTCAGTAGCCTCCTGTGTAGCACCTTGTCAAAGACCTTCTTGAAGTCCAGGTGGATAACATGCATTGGCTCGCCTTGGTCTAACCTGCTCATTACTTCCTCAAAGAATTTTAGCAGGTTTGTCAAGCATGATCTCCCCTTGATGAAACCAGGCTGAATTTGCCCTATTTTACCAGCTACTTCTAAGTATTCAGAAATCTCATCCTTTACAATGGGTTCCAGGATTTTACCATTGTCCGAGGTTAGGCTAATCGGATTGTAATTTTCCATCTTTTGCCTTACTCCCTTTTTAAACAGGGGTGTCACAATTCCGATTTTCCAGTCTTCTGGGACCCTCTCTGTCTCTAGCAATTCCTGAAAGATCACCATTAACGCCTCCACTATCTCTTCAGCTATCTCCCTTCGAATGCTGGGGTGCTGTCCATCTGGTCCAGGTGATTTATCCACTTTCAGCTATTCAGTTTTTATAACACCTTCTCCTTGGTAATGGCCGCCATACTCAGCTCTGCCCCCTCACTCTCTTGATTTTTTGGAATATTACTTGTGTCTTCCACCGTGGAGACTGATACGAAGTAATTCTTCCATTCCTCAGCTATTTCCTTGTTCCCCACTACTACCTCTCCAGCATTATTTTTCCAGTGGTCTATTGTCCACTTTTGCCTCTCTTTTGCCCTTTATATATCTAAAGAAACTCTGACAGTCTTCCTTTATATTAGTGGCTGGCTTACCCTCATATTTAATCTTCTCCCTCCTTATTTCTGCTTTTGTTGCCCTCTGTTGGTCTTTGTAAGCTTCCCAATCCTTCGGTTACCCACTGCCCTTCACACATTATCTGCTTTCTCTTTTGCTTTTATGCTATCCTTGACTTCCCCAGTCAGCCATGGTTGTCTCATCCTCCCTGTATTATGCTGCTTTTTCCTTAGGATGAACCTCTGTTGTGTCTCCTGAATTACTCCCAGAAACTCCTGCCTTTGCTGTTCCACTGTCTTTCCTGCTAGACTCTTCTCCCAGTCAATTCTACCCAGCTCATCCCTCATCCCTCTGTAGTTGCCTTTATTCAGCTATAATAGCGTTACCTTGGATTCTATCTTCTCCCGCTCAAATTACAGAGTAAGTTCAATCATATTATGTTCACTGCCTAACCTTCACCTTAAGCTGCCTTATCAAGTCTGCCTCATTGCACAACATTAAATCCAGTATTGTCTGCTCCCTAGTGGGCTCCACCACAAGCTCCTCCAAAAAGCCATCTCATAGATATTCCACAAATTCCTTTTGTGGAACCACATTGCCGTGGGTCTGGAGTCACATGTAGGCCAGACCAGGTAAGGATGGCGGCGTATTTTCCTAAAAGTCATTCGTGAAACAAATGTTTTTTACGACAATCGATGATGTCATCGATTGTCGTCACTACACCTTTTTTTTAGTGAATTCAAATTTCACTATCTACCATATCAGGATTTGAACTCCAAAACATATTCTGGGTCTCTGGATTAACACTCCAATGATAATGCAATTCGGCCATCACCTTCCCATTTCAAGCTCTATTGTTTGTGTTATGCTTTTAATACAGGTTCTGGTATGTGTATTCTGCATAGTAGCCAACTAGCTAAATTATTCCGTTTTTTTATTATACAAGAAGGGTTCCAATAAAAAAAACTTAAAAACAAGTATTTTCCAACAATATTATAAATCTTAAAAAAAAACATAATTTTACGAATTCTAGATTACAGCCAGAATTTTGGTGATAAGTGTATAATGCAAATGAAAACTCATTCTCAGCACATCATTGAAGGAACAAATCAGAATTAGTTGTAAAAGAGTGATTGTCTTGTATAAATTGTTTTCTCAAAATACTGATAAAAATGTAAAGTCTCAGCAAAGCTTGCATGATTCTTTCAATCTGAGTGGATTCTGCATTCATTAAAAAATCATTAATCACTTGCAAATAATTCTACCTGTAAATTATTAGTTTTGATTGAAAGGAAAATGTCATTAGATAATTATATACAGAAACAAAATCTGATTGGTGGATTACATACATCATTACAGGAAAGAAATGATCACATTTGAATCTTGATAATAATGAAATGCTCTGTAAGTGGAATGAGTGCAGAATTAATTAGTGTTTAGCAATTCACTGCACTGTCAATTACATACTCATCATGCCTTCATCACATACCACTTATTTCAAGAACTTGATCATACTATAGGCTTCAATAAACATATTCCAGTTAGTATCTGGATGCAAATTATATACAGTAGCCACATAAAACATATCACATGCAAGGCACTGGCAACCATTAGTGCTCCAAGCAAGTTCATGTCTTTACAATAAACAACTGAAAAATATAATTTTAAGGAATATCAGAGAAGCATGGATTAGATTCCCTACAGTGTGGAAACAGGCCCTTCAGCCCAACAAGTCCACACCAGCCCTCCGAAGAGTAACCCACCCAGATTCATTTCCCTCTGACTAATGCACCTAACATTATGGGCAATTTTAGCATGGCCAATTCACATGCCCTGACATCTTTGGACTGTGGGAGGAAACCAGAGTACCTGGAGGAAATCTATGCAGAGACACAGGGAGAATGCACAAACTCCACAGACAGTCACCCAAGGCTGGAATTGAACCCGGGACCCTGGTACTGTGAGGCAGCATCCATACCTGGTCTGGCCTACACAATATTCCAGACTCACTGCAATGTACTTGACTCTGAATTACACTCTGAAAGCATTGGACAAGTTTCTCAGTGCAAGGACAATTAGGAATAGGCAATAAATGCTGGTCCATCCAATGTCCACATTCCATGAATGAACAAGAATAAAGATACATTTACCTCCTCCACCACTCATGCATAGGGCAGCTCTGTATATAATCTAAAACGTGTACTTCAGCAATTTACCAAGCCTCCTTCTGAGCTCATGAAATCCAAATGCTATCAGGTCAAACACAACAAATGTATTGCAATACCATGACCTGTAGGATCTCCTGTAAGTCATACATCTTCCTAGAATGAAACAAAATAAATGTTCCTTATTGTCTTTATGTCAAAATTCTGGATTTCCCTTCCTAACTATGCTTTTGATGTACATACATCACACATTGACTGCAACAGTTCAAAGAGGTGGCTCATGAGCACCTTCTTAAAGGCAATTGGATAGGCAGTAAGTGTTGACCACAACTGCAATGCTCGCATCTTAAAGAATGAATGAAAATAAAACAGGGGTCCAAGAATTAAATGCTATTTGTGCACTATTATTTCCATAAATGTGTCAGTAAATTGTTTGCTTTAGTACACCAGACTTAAAAGATCAGTTTCATCAGTTTTTTTCAGGAAGGGGACATCCAAATAACTTTAGACAAACTGGACATTCTAAATTATGATGTGCATTTTGGCATCTATGAAGGCACACTCAAACAGATTTCACTTTTCAGTCTCAACCACAGCGTGCAGGTTTCTTGTCTTTCAATATCTATAACATAGCAAGTTTTTATCAAAGTGTTGGAACTTAATACTTTAAAATGCATATCAGAAAATGGCAAATAGCAAATGTCATATTTACGATCACACCAATAACAGTTGCTGGATCATGTTTATATTTTTAATGATTAGATTACTTACATTTAGATTAGATTACTTACAGTGTGGAAACAGGCCCTTCGGCCCAACAAGTCCACACTGACCCGCCGAAGCGCAACCCACCCATACCCCTACATTTACCCCTTTAACCTAACACTATGGGCAATTTAGCGTGGCCAATTCACCTGACCCTGCACATCTTTGGACTGTGGGAGGAAACCGGAGCACCCGGAGGAAACCCACGCAGACACGGGGAGAACGTGCAAACTCCACACAGTCAGTCGCCTGAGTCGGGAATTGAACCCGGGTCTCTGGCGCTGTGAGGCAACAGTGCTAACCCCTGTGCCACCGTGCCGCCCACAAACTTTTTCAGAACAGTTAAGATAATTCATTATATAATATAAATTTCTAGCAAACTAATTAAAGTAACGTGGCAAGTATTAATTTAACCTGTTGGTATTATTCTTGTTACAGTTACAATCTAAACCATTGATGAAGTAAACCGTAAGCAATCTGAAAGTTTCTTAAGTTGTTGGCTTGCTTAATTTATGTCCGGTGGTAGACCGCATAAATATTTTCTAATCATTCTGTTCGGAGATGTTATTGTGCACCTCTGCAGTAGCTGGGACCTCAATATCAGCCCCTTGACTCAGATATAGAGACACTACTATTGTTTCATGTAAGTGCTCTTTAGATCATCATGTTGGACAATGTTTCAGTCAATTTTCACACCAGGGCAACTTTCATGTGTAAATGGGAAAAAAAACTTCATCACTTGAAGGAGATAACAAAGCCACTGAATGACAAACTACTCGAATCATTGGCAATGGTGAGATTCAAACCCACCCTTCCAAAGAAATTGGAATCTGAATCCAGCACCTTAGAAAATATGGGCATGCTACCACCTAGTTGCACACATATCATGTACACAAATTACTGTGATCATTACCTTTACAAATAATTTGAGCAATTCTGTGTGAAATTTACAGACATTCAGAAAATGACTCCCACGTTTTCAATATTACTGCAGAAAACATTCATTCTAAGCTGTTCAAGAGGGAGATAGATATATTTCCTGGAGCTAAATGGATCAAAGAGTATGGGCTGAAAGTGTGGAACAAAGTACTAATTTGAATGATCAGTCATGATATATTGAATAGCTGAGCAAGAAGACCAAATGGCTGACTCCTATGTTCTGTGTTTCTAGTCACAGTCAAGACCCTCAAGTACTATTAACATACTCAGCCCTCAGTTTTGACCTATATCAAACTGCTCAGAACAAAACATCAATAGTACAAATGTATTATATATCAAGTATATCTTATTGCTTGAGGAACATTAATTTTGCCAAAATTTTATAAGACCATGAATTGAAGATTTGCATCAAACTGAGAGTTGCACCCTGCTAATCCGATTGCACAAGTACTTCACTCATGCATCCTACAGTATCAATGTTACAATTCCAAATGACATATTTGAGAAAGCCAGATGCAAGTTTACATTTGAAATTAAACTCAGGAGTATAATCTCAGCAAATGCAATGTGACATTTCCATACAATTATTCTTATCTACATATTTCAGTTAACATATATCGTATGTGAGCCTAAATTCAAATGATTTAAATCTGAAATAAGATTTTAAACTTGCCAAGCTACCAACTCAATCAATTTATGATGTTTGAACTACCATGATACAGGATTTAATAATACTGAAACCTAATTGTCGTCATAAAGTATGAATTTCAGGTATCATTCACAGTACTGACTGTAATTTAAATAGGCTAGTTTTTCATTCATTGCCTACAAAGGAGTGAAACCTCAAGTAGTTTCACTGAAGTGACCACAATTCTTATGTGTGCTTTCTGGACCCCATTCAGTTCATTTACCCTACTTATACAACTTCAATTGTTCCTTAGTTTTCATTCATTTATGAACCAATTGTAGACTAAGGAGATTGATTGATTCACTACTTCTCACAGCATTTAGAGATTTTTTTCACCTTCACAAAATTGTAACTGGTTGTTCTCTGAAGGTCCATTAAAGAGCATTAAATTCATTGGGGAAGCTTGATTTAAATGCAATTTGTCTGAGTCATGGAACTTGTATGAATCAAGTTAAAGCTTTCAATTTAAATATCATAAGTATTACATATATAAATGTAAGGAATGAAACTTAGGATGGTGATTGCTTTTATCATACCTCATTTGCAAAAAATACATATAACTGGAATTTTGCCTTGATGCTGACATCTCTTAAGGTTCAAGCAATATCTTTGTAGAATGTTTAAGCTGAGTTAATACAGTAGATAGCAAACTGTTACAGTCTCAATAACAAAAACATACACTAAACAGCCTAACTTAGCTGTAACACCCCAGTGCACAACCAAGAAATCCAGAAGCAATCATCACATTTTATCAGTTCATTTTGCCACTTATATCGAATTGAAACTTTGAAACCCTGTGGAAGCTATCTTAAATGCAGTGATGGCATAACCAAGTTGGGAATGTGCACTGATACTCAAACCTCACTAATCCTGAGATCCTCACAGATTCCTCAAAGTTCTTTGTTTACCATGTCTGATAAGCTTAGGTTAACTGAAAACATTGACTATGTTTCCGTACTTAACAAAAAACTACTTATTATACATAAATCAGGTCTAACCACAGGCAAACAAAATATGAATGACCAACTTATAACTTTACCCCTTCTTAAACATCAATGCACATTTGCAGAAGGACATAAGCATTAAAAAAAAAGACGTTATGGGCAGAAAAAAAAAGAAATGTTACGGAAATAATGTTCAATCACAAGACAACAATATTCATGAGGTGGCTTTTTGCTTCTTCGGTTTATAGATCCCTTATTTTCTTTCCAAGTCCTTTCAGTGTTTTACTTCAGTCACAGGGCAGTCAGCACAAAATTGATCAATCACGGAGTCCCTGGTTAGAGGCAACAACTTATCTTACAGTTCTTTCATACTTCTCTACAAAGAGAGAGATTCTGCCTTTTTAAGAGTCTGGAGATTTTCTGTCCCTGTATAATTCACACAGGGTGCCTACCTGCCTGGGAGCCAAGCAGAGGATTGTTGTAATGTTGATGATTCGTGGTCCACAAAACTGTCCTTGATTGAAAAACAAATCGACAGCCTGTTCTCTGGGCCACTAATGTGCGCACACACACACACACACATACACACGTACCACGCATCTCCTCTCCCTCCCACCACTTTATCAATGCAACACTGTGCATTCAACCTACAATAAGTTCCAAAATTGCAACTTCTCCTTCCATAGTTTTAGTCCATAATCCAAAAGTAAAGAACTCTTTTAAAAGAAGGTGGCTATTCCGGGAGCATTGTACCACCTGGTAAACATTGTATTTTTTTAAAACATCATGGCTGTCCTGATGCAAGCCCCAAAATTCTTTAATATGTCTTCACATCATATATTAGCTGGTAAATGGAAATGAAATAGATGGTCAAAACACTAGCAAAATGCAGGAATTCTGAAATATAAACAAAGTATTGAAGAAACTCAGCAGATCGAGAAACATCAATGATCTCTTAGTTCTTAAGTACAAAGTTTTAATGAACTTTTGCTCTCAATCAGTCCTGGACCTGATCGATTTAAGCCTTAAAGGGACCTGCATTTCTAACTCTGACAGGCAATGCTACCAAGTCCCAAGTCAGACAGCTTTGAAAAGTAAAGAACTTACTACTTCTTATATAAGATTTTCAAATGTACCAGAAGTCTGGATCCATGCTGATATTTTGCTGACTTCCATTCGGAAATGGAAACTTAGTCCAAATGGTCCAAAGCAAACATTCAAGTACTTTCAGACTTGACTGGATTTTCTTTTAAAAGTCTGTTTCTAGACATAATCAGTGATTAATTTCAGTGATTAAAGAAAGTGTATTTGCAGATTGCTGTCTTTCTAGACTTAAAGAACAGCTGCCTTTCATTCAGGCACATCTGTAAGGTTACTTCTGAAGATGTTTGCATGAAGATGTCTTTCACTTGACAGAAACATTATCATCAAGCAGGCCATTATATTGACTGTGCACAGAATTTCAATGAATATATTGCATTTCCTTTCTTACAGAGAAAAAAAAATGTTGTCTTATTTGAAGATACATTGTTTGCTAAAGAGAAAAAGGAATCAATGAGGTTCAATAGAGTAACCAGAATCAGCTGGATTCTGCATGGAGCTTTTGAAGTTCACTGAAAGGAAGAGGCATCGCCTTTTGAATACGTATCACCTTCCACAGAGTTTGTAGACATGCACATGAACAGAGCATGACAAGCAAGGGAAGGAAAAAAAACTTAGGTATTTTTATTTAAATATTGTATATTTTCATAAAAGCTGTTTCAAAAGTCCTGTTGTGATGTATGGGGCATCCACAAAATATATCTCAATATGAAAGGAGATCTCAGCTATCTGTAAGAATAATAGGGTAGTTATGGTAGGGGATTCTAACTTTCCAAACATCAACTGGGACTGTGTGGTGTAAAATTCCAAGCAGTGGAATGTGGTGAAACGGTTAAAAATTATGTCCCAGTATGTGGATGTACCTACTAGAGAAGGTGCAAAACTTGACCTGCTCTTGGGAAATAAGGCAGGGCAGGTGACTGAGGTGTCAGTGGGGGAGCACTTTGGCGCCAGTGACCATAATTGTATTTGTTTTAAAATAGTGGTGGAAAAGTCTAGACCAGATCTAAAAGTTGAAGCTCTAAATTGGAGAAAGGCTAATTTTGACGGTATGAGGGAAGAACTTTCGAAAGTTGGTTGGAGGCAGATGTTCGCAGGTAAAGGGACGGCAGGAAAATGGGAAGCCTTCAGAAATGAGATAACAAGAATCCAGAGAAAATATATTCCTGTCAGGGTGAAAGGGAAGGCTGGTAGGTGTAGGGACTGCTGGATGACTAAAGTAATTGAGGGTTTGATTAAGAAAAAGAAAGAAGCATATGTCAGGTATAGACAGGATAGATCGAGTGAATCCTTAGAAGAGTATAAAAGCAGTGGAAGTATACTTAAGAGGGAAATCAGGAGGGCAAAACAGGGACATGAGACAGCTTTGGCAAATAGAATTAAGGAGAATCCAAAGGATTTTTACAAATATATTAAGGACAAAAGAATAACGAGGGAGAGAATAGGGCCCCTCAAAGATCAGCAAGGCAGTCTTTGTGTGGAGCCACAGAAAATGGGGCAGATACTAAATGAATAGTTTGCATCAGTATTTACTGTGGAAAAGGATATGGAAGATATAGACTGTCGGGAAATAGATGATGACAGCTTGCAAAATGTCCGTATTACAGAGGAGGAAGTGCTGAACGTCTTGAAATGGTTAAAGGTGGATAAATCCCCAGGACCTGATCAGGTGTACCCGAGAACTCTGTGGGAAGCTGGAGAAGTGATTGCTGGGCCTCTTACTGAGATATTTGTATCATCGATACTCACAGGTGAGGTGCCAGAAGACTGGAGGTTGGCTAACGTGGTGCCACTGTTTAAGAAGGGCGGCAAAGACAAGCCAGGGAACTATAGACCGGTGAGCCTGATCTCGGTGGTGGGCAAGTTGTTGCAGGGAATCCTGAGGGACAGGATATACATGTATTTGGAAAGGCAAGGACTGATTCAGGATAGTCAACTTGGCTTTGTGTGTGGGAAATCATGTCTCACAAAACTTGATTGAGTTTTTTGAAGAAGAAACAAAGAAGATTGATGAGGGCAGAGCAGTAGATGTGATCTATATGGACTTCAGGGTAAGAGCAAGGGCTGCAGATGCTGGAAACCAGATTCTAGACTAGAGTTGTGCTGGAAAAGCACAGCAGTTCAAGCAGCATCCGAGGAGCAGGAAAATCGACGTTTCAGGCAAAGGCCCTTCATCAGGAATAGAGCTTGTTTCCTGATAAAGGGCTTTTGCCCGAAACATTGATTTTCCTGCTAATAGACCTAAGGGGCAACATTTTCATGCAGAGGGTTGCATGTGTATGGAATGAGCTGCCAGAGGATGTGGTGGAGGCTGTTACAATTGCAACATTTAAGAGGCATTTGGATGGGTATATCAATAGGAAGGGTTTGGAGGGATATGGGCCGGGTGCTGGCAGGTGAGACTAGATTGGGTTGGGATATCTGGTCGCCATGGACAAGTTGGACCGAAGGATCTGTTTCCATGCTGTACATCTCTAGGAATCTAGGAATCTATGAAGATTTTTTGTTTAATAATGTGATAAGACACTAACAATTCATAATCATAAAGAATGCTTAACATAATGCAATGCTACAAAGTGTCTTTCTGAAAGGATTATAATGTAAATTTAGTCAAACAGTAGAATAGATGACCAAGTGCGCAGTGAAAGAATTATGGCGTGTCATATAGGAATATGAGAGTGACAGAAGATTAAAGAGGGAATTCTGGAGACAATGGCCTAGGTAGCTGAAGGTTCAGGCACCAATAATGAAGTAATTAAAATTGGAAATGCCAGAATTAGACATGTACTGATGTCTTGGACGTTTGTGGGCCCAGAGGATATTACCGAACTGAGAAGTAGTGATTCCATGGAAGAATTTGAAACAAGGATAATTTTGATTTCACAAAATCAAAATGTTACTTGAAATAGAGTCACTTATGCCGGTGAGCACATGGTAACAGGTTTCAGTGCAACTAAGGACATAGATGTTTTGGGCAATATCAAGTTTACAGAGGATAGGATATGGAGGACTGTTGTTTAAGATGTTCAAGAAATCAGCTCCTCCCACCAGGATGAGAGTTAATGCTGAGTGTATATTAAGCACCTGATGATATTAAATGGACTTCAATTGGAGAACAGCTCTTTATCTTGAAGGAGAGACATCCAGTATCTATATTTTTGTTGTCATCCCAGTAGTCCAGTCTATCATATCAATGTAGATACTTTCTAATCACCTTTTCACTTCTAAAGCAGGTGAGACTTGAGACCTCCTGGCCTAGTGGTAGGTACTCTATCACTGCACTGCAAGGGCACAATATTACACCAATGCAAGTTATAGCTGATTGCTATCATGCATAAACAATAATCTTGTTTAAGACAATAAACTAAATTTTGTTCAACTCCCAAGTGGATTTTATCAATCCGACACTTTAAATTCCAACCTAAAAGAAGAACGTTGGCAGCAAATCTACCCAATGTGTCTTTCACCATGATGATGTGATGTCATGAGCAGTCTGTTTTACTCTCAACAGTTGTCAGGTAGAGAGGTGGAATTGGTGGCTACAAATAGTATCTATTGTGTTCCAATATTGAATTGTAGGACATTTCTGTTCAGCCAGCACAGGATGTTGGACCAACAGATGAGCTGAGTGAGGAGGTAGTGAGGCAGGGTTGGGTGACAAAAGCACATAAATGTACATGTTAAAATGAATGCAGTGTTTTTGGATGATGTGACCAATACATTGTATATAACCAAGAAATGGGAATGGGGGTGGGGGAGGGGAGGAAGGGGTGGTTGTGCACAGATTGATCCTTGGGGAACACTAGAGGTAACAGTGCAAAATCAAGAAGATAAATTATTATGAGTGATCTTCTGACAGTGATTAGATTGATAAGAGTGGAACCAAGTGAGTGTAGGTTCAAATATCTGGAAACTTAAGGAGAGGTATCTCAGATGGTATGATCAATAGTGTCCAAGATGGCAAAGAAATCAAGAAGGTAAGAAGGTGACATTTACCATCAAGAATGTTTGTCATGTGTGACTTTGATTAGAGCCATATTATAGTGGGATGGAAATCTATTTGAGGTGATACAAATGTGGAATTCCAGAAAAGTCAGAATTAGGAGGAGAAGTATGTTCAAAATGATGGAACAGTGGTTGGAAATGGGTTGGTAGTTTGCAAGGGTTCTTGTTAGAGGAGAGAGGTAATGGAAATAAATTTAAAGGAGAATCAAAACCACTTGAAAAGAGAGCAATATTAAAATATCAGTCAATATGAGAAACAGGAGGAGGGCAGAAAGTGTGTCTTGTGAAGAAGGTGACCTTATGGGAGGAGATAGGAGAGAAGGTAGACTTGCTGAGAGGGTTACCTGGAGAGACCGTGGTGTATTGTCAATTATTAATCCAGAAGCTTGTGCTAATGCTCTGAGGTCATGGTTCAAATCCCACCAAGGCAGCTAGTGTAAGTTAAATGCCAGAAGGTAAACCAGCAAGTGGCATATGCTGGTTTGACATATTTTCAAAATGAATCTCCAGTACATTTATTTCCAATGAGTACTGTCTTTTTACTATTTATTTTCTCTGGGATTCAATTATGAATCTGGAATTAAAAACTAGTTTCAGCAATGTTGATAATGTCAACTATTATCAAATTGTTCTAAACGTTCATCTACTTCACTTATTCTTTAGGGAAATAATGTGCCATCCTCACTTAATCTGATTTATGTAACAGTCTGGACCTACAGCAATGTGATTGACTCTTCTAACCCTAAGCTTGACTCTATTGCAAAGATCTCACAAGGTGCTTAGCTTAGGGGCAACTAGAGATGGACAATAAATGGTGGAAAGAAGAGAAATGGCAGAGGCAAATGATCAAATTATCTTGATCTTTGCAGCTCTTCTCATTTATTGGTGGAGGTGACAGAGTCAGGGGTTAAAGAAAATGTTTTTCAGTACAAAAGTGAAACTTGCAGTTATCTATGCATTCCAGAACAATCCTAAAATGGTGAGCAGTTTTACAAATGAAGAGCTTTAACTGGTCCAGTTTGTAAAGGGCTAAACCAATTGACCACCATATCCTTTCGAGTCTGCATTCCTTGGACTCAACTAAGCAGCAATAAGGGTAGGACCAAGAGAAATAGCCAAGGAGAGAGACAGTGATGGTTTTACTGGACATCAGGATTTCAAACGTGAAGGTGTGAGACAGCTGTGCAATTTCCTAACTACAGAAATGCTGCAGAGAATGAAGGGTTAAACATTAGACGTTTCAGATTTTGGATGTGGGGTGGAATTAGCCTTAAGATCTAAAATTTCTCTTCAGAATTAATATTTCTCAGCTCTAGTATAACCTTGTTTAAACTTTACTGCATATCCACAATAATTTCAAATTTCTTTCAAAAGTGAAGTAACAAAAATTGTACACAGCACTCCAATGATGGCTTCAACAATGCCTTGTACAACTTTATAATAATAATTTGTGTTCATGTCTGTTGAGCCCTTATTTGTAAAAGCAAGAATGGCATCGTCCGTTTTTAATGATCTCATACCTGCTCTTTCAAAGAATACTGCATTTGAATCCCTAGGTCTCTTTGTGCATTAAAACACTTCAACATCCTTGCATTAAGTTATTTTTCTGACCTTCCAAACTGAATAATGTCACCCTAAGCCACATTAAGCTGTACCTTCATCTGCCCATTCATTAAGTGTCTTCTTGAAATCTTTTACAGTCCTCCTCACTATTTACTGAATATTTTAATTTTAAAATAATTTATTATGCCAGAGTTCATATCAAAGCGTAACTCTAATGTTTCAAACTACTAATGCATTCCTGCACTGTTACACTTAAATATTTAAGCAATAATTTATTGGGTGCAGAAATACGTCCCTCATAATCTCCAGTGGTATTTCACAAAGACAAATATTTGTTGTTTTGTTTTTTTTCCTTTTAAACATATTCAGAGTTTTTTTAATATTTTGAATTAAAGACAACATTGAGACATAAGCCATTCATCTTTTTGCAAACAGTTTCTCATTCTATCTTAGTAAAATTTATAATGGAAACAAAAGGAAATTGTCTCAAACTTCCACCAGCAGCAAAGATGCACATAAATTCCTACCATGATGTTAAACTAAAACTGAATGTAACTCAAGCATCAATACTCGTATTTACTTACAACCTCACTGAAAACAATTGACTTTGGAAATAGCTGATAATGATTGGTTTGATGAAAAGCTATTACTCATGCTGATAAATGTATTCTTAAACCCATAAAGCAATTCTCTCGTAAGGCAAGACAGATTCAAGGACGTTCATGGTTCAAGTTATAGCATTGTTAGACACACTAAACGTCTGAATAAACTAAAGCCTGCCTAAAGGAAGCTAGGATAAATTGAATCATAACAAAAAAAGCAAGTATTTTCTTCAGCTTATCAGCAGCAATGAAGTTATCTTGCTTTTCCCAGACATAAACTGAAATTTTAAAAAACAATGCACCTGTTTCTCTCGCTGCTGACTCAAGCTGAATCTAATGTGTGCCCAAAATCTTGGTGCACTGCTTGGCTCTGAGCCGATCTCCAGAGTTTGAGCCTTTCTGAGCATCCCCAACAGTTGCACTCCATGATGACTCCTGTAGGTTGAAGCTTAGCTGCAGCATCAACTGCGATGACCATGAACCTTACGGGTGACGGTGAAGTGTAGGTGTTAGGCCATAGTTTCTAATGGACTCCTCCATGCTTTCTACATAATGGGAAAGTTCAAGCAGTTCAATGCTTTGATACATTTCTGGCTGAAGGAGTGCTTCCAATATGTAAAGGCCAGTATCCTTAAAATCTGCATCTTTATCCTTCTTAACAAGGTTGGAATGTGAGCCGATCCTTCTTTGAGTTACCTCATGGTCATCCTTTGAACCTGGATAGGTGCTTGCTCATCTGGGTTCAATGAGAGACCTCTATAGAGTCTTCCAATTCACTGACTGCAAAATCAGTCTTGCTGGTTTCTGTGCTCATTCTCAGAAATATAAGAAAGATATTATGCATTTGTGACAATTGAGGTTAATTGCCCAGCTGCTCCACAAAACATTTGAGGGCTACAATATGAATAAAGAGCCTTCAGAAGCAGATCTTGAAGAGTGAATAAGCTTTCCAGTAGCAGAGGATGACTTTGACTTCAAAACATCTGACAATGTCAATTCTCCTGAAATTTCAGACTTTATAGATAACTTCTTTAACAGGTTTGTCTGATGACTGATCAGACTTTTTAAACATCAGACTTGTTATATGGCATTTTAACAAGATTTATCATACTCTTATAATTCTTAAACACAAATGACATTTAATCCAAGATTTAAAAGATTTTTTAAATGTAAGTGCATAAGAGGTATTACAAAGATGTACACCAAATGCATGATTTTCAAAAATATTATTTGACATATTAGAAATGTTTAAATTTATAATTCTAAAAAATAATTTTCTAAAAATAACATTCAACCAAACTAATCTGACTTGAACTTTTGTTTTAATTTTTAACCTGAACCTTCTATGACAAGTAGAGCTGACAGTAGAGACACTACCACTGCAACACAAAAGCTTTTAAGAGGGCCCTGTCCTTTAACTGGAAACATCAAATTCACACCTTCCAATTAAAAAGCTGTTTATGCAGAATACACATTGCTACTAACAACTTGTCAATTATAATTAACCTCAAACTAGGAGACAAAAGTGGCACAGATCCACTGCTGACAACCCTTGGCCAATGGAACTGACGTCTGTCCAATCTCTGTCCAGCATTAAAACTAATCTTACAGTTTCATATCTATTCCCTAAGCAATTCTGTTCTTTCAAATAGAATGCTAGCTAATAAAACTCAGTTTTCAAAACTGTAAGTGCAAATTCACTCCTTACATTTGCATGCGCATGTGTGTGTGTGTGTGAGGGAGAGGGAGTGTGTGTGTGTGAGGGAGAGGGAGTGTGTGTGTCTATGAGAGAAAGAGAGAGAGTGTGTATGTGTGGAGGGGGATGCAGGAGAGGGAGAGTGTTTGTATGTGTGGTCTTGAGCGAGCGAGTTTGTCTGTGTGTATAGAATGCCAGCTAATAAAACTCAGTCAGTTACTGTGGCATTTTATAAATTCCTAATTTGGAAATAAAAGCAGTCTAGCTCCAGGATGAGATACACACAGACTTGAAACATGGCCTCACACCTAAAATACATTGCCTGATCGAAGATGTCACCTTTATTCTGATAAACCCAGCAGTTATCTGGGAGTAAGGATGCACATGTTAATCAATCAAACCTTCCCTTTCTGTTCTAACTGATTAAAGACTTAATAGCCATCTAGGTTTGTTCAAAACATTTGCATAATTGGATGACCCTTTGATCTTTTACATATAAATTGTGTCCAATGTATTCTCTCTCACTAGCTGCCTGAGGAAGGAGTGAGGGCTCCAAAAGCTTGTGGTTTCAAAGAAACCTGTTGGACTATAACCCTGTGTCGTGTGATTTTTAACTTTGTCCACCCCAGCCCAACACTGGCTCCTCCACATTTATTTCAAAGGGAATGGAGTATAAAAAAAGGAAAGTCTTGTGAAAGCTACATGAAGCACTAGTTAAACCACACCTGAAATACTGTGAATAGTTTTGGTCCCCTTGTCTAAAGAAAGGTAAACTATCATTGAGGGCAGTTTAAAGAATGTTCACTGGTTGATCCTGGGATTTCCTATGAGGAGAGTTTGAGTAAGTTGGGCCTGTACTCATTGAAGTTTAGAAGAATGGGTGGTGACCTTACAGAAACATATAAAATTCTTAGTAGGCTGAACAGGATAGACAATGAAAGGTTTCCATTCTGGTAAAGTCGAGGACCAAAAGATGTGATAGAGTAAGAGGCCATTTATGATGGAGATGAGGAGAACTTCTTTTTTCTCTCAAAAGTTAGTCAGTCTGTGGAATTGCTTATTGCAGACAGCAAAAGAGGCTGCATCAATAAGTATGTTCAAAGGTGGGTGCTGGAGCAATGCCCAAATATCACACTGTTACTTTTATGACTAGTGAAATGATTTCCATTCTTGGCATCTCTTCAAATTTTTCCTTAACTTTTTTATAATAACGATGTAGTTCCTTTCTGGTGTATAAAGACAAAAAAAAATTACCATCTATTGTTAATACAATGCCATTGGTTTTTTTTACCCTTTGAACAAAATGGGATATTTATTTTCAAAGGAAAATTCAGCTTTTGTTGCTTAACCTCTACCCCTTTTAAATGAATTGAGGACAATACAAACCGTTCTACTTACGGTGTGATGATACTGGGTCTATAAGAGATGTGTTCTGTCCTGCTTCTCTTGCAGAGGAGTGCTGTAAAAGTGACACTGAAATGTCTCCATATATGTAGTTGATAAATAATTTTCAGGTCTCCCTGGGTGATTTTTTTTTAAAAGTAAGACAAAAGAATCATGAGTGGACAGGGTCAGACTCGCGTATACTTAAAACGATTTTGGTTTTGCTCTCAATTATTTGGTGGGTTTTACTGGCTGCTGAAGTGAAAGCTTGAATTCTCTGTTGCTAGAATGCAGCCTGAGACAGAGAAGCTTCCTCTTTAAAAAATCAAAAGATTGTTTTTTTTGGTTTTCTTTCTACTGGACTACAGAGAGATAATCCATGGGAATAATACATTGTATTGCTGAATTGCCTTTACCAAGGATGTGTTTATGGGATGTTGCCTATATCAGAACAGTTGATGACTGGTGGGTAAATAATACATTATCTTGTTAAACATTTCAATAGAGCAACGTTCTTCTCTTTGCTGTATTTTAATACATTTGTCAGAATAAAGTATGTTTTGATTAAAGCTTAGTGGTAGACCAATCAAATCATACCTGAAACATAGTGCCTTATACTTGCTTTTCAAAAAAATATAAAAGTTAGGTCGTGGCCATCTCCATAATTTACTTTGGGAGAGTCTGATCTGGTCCTAACAAGAGAGAATTCTTGATTATGAATTACATAAGGGTTTCCTAGAATTTGGAAAGTTATTCCCTATGATGTAGATTTCCTTCTAACATACCTGTTCTATTTCAGTTATTTTTGTGTGTGGTTCTTTAGTATTTTATTTTTCAGTGGCTATAATAGTGATGGAAAAGGATAGACCAGATCTAAAACTTCAAGTTCTAATTTGGAGAAAGGCCAATTTTGATGGTATTAGGCAAGACCGCTCGAAAGCTGATTGGGGGCAGATGTTTGCAGGTAAAGAGACAGCTGGAAAATGGGAAGCCTTCAGAAATGAGATAATGAGAATCCAGAAAAAGTATATTTCTGTTAGGGTGAAATAAAAGGCTGGTAGGTATAGGGAATGCTGGATGACTAAAGATATTGAGGTTTTGGTTAAGAAAAAGAAGGAAGCGTATGTAAGGTTTGGACAGGATAGATCAAGTGAATCCTTAGAATATAAAGGAAGTAGGAATATACTTAAGAGGGAAATCAGGAGGGCATAAAGGGGACATGAGATAGCTTTGGCAAATGGAATTAAGGAGAATCCAGAGAGTTTTTACAAAGGACAAAAGGGTAACTAGGGAGAGAATAAAGCTCCTCAAAGATCAGCAAGGCGGCCTTTGTGTGGAGCCGCAGGAAATGGGGGAGATACTAAATGACTATTTTGCATCAGTATTTACTGTGAAAAGGATATGGAAGATATAGACTGTAGGGAAATAGATGGTGACGTCTTGCCAAATGTCCAGATTACAGAGGAGGAAGTGCTGGATGTCTTGAAATGCATAAAAGTTGATAAATCACCAGGACCTGATCAGGTGTACCCTAGAACTCTGTGGGAAGCTAGAGAAGTGATTGCTGGGTCTCTTGCTGAGATATTTGTATCATCGATAGTCACAGGTGAGGTGCCGGAAGACTGGAGGTTAGCTAATGTGGTGCCACTGATTAAGAAGGGTGGTAAGGACAAGCCAGGGAACTATAGACCAGTGAGCCTGACACCGTTGGTGGGCAAGTTGTTGGAGGGAATCATGAGGGACAGGATGTACATGTATTTGGAAAGGCAAGGACTGATTAGAGACAGTCAACATGGCTTTGTGCATGGGACGTCATGTCTCACAAACTTGATTGAGTTTTTTGAAGAAGTAACAAAGAAGATTGATGAGGGCAGAGCAGTAGATGTGATCTATATGGACTTCATAAGAGGTACAGTTAGTAAGTTTGCAGATGACACCAAATTGGAGGTGTAGTGGACAGCTAAGAGGGTTACCTCAGATTACAACAGGATCTTGACCAGATGGGCCAATGGGGTGAGAAGTGGCAGATGGAGTCTAATTCAGTTGAATGCGAGGTGGTGCATTTTGGGAAAGCAAATCTTAGCAGGACATATACACTTAATGGTAAGGTCTTAGGGAGTGTTGCTGAACAAAGAGACCTTGGAGTGCAAGTTCATAGCTCCTTGAAAGTGGAGTTGCAGGTAGATAGGATAGTGAAGAAGGCGTTTGGTTTGCTGTCCTTAATTGGTCAGAGTATTCAGTACAAGGGGTGGGAGGTCATGTTGCGGCTGTACAGGACATTGGTCAGGCCACGGTTGGAATATTGCGTGCAATTCTGGTCTCCTTCCTTTAGGAAAGATGTTGTGAAACTTGAAAGGGTTCAGAAAAGATTTACAAAGATGTTGCCAGGATTGGAGAATTTGAGCTACAGGGAGAGGCTAAACAGGCTGGGACTGTTTTTCCTGGAGCGTTGGAAACTGAGGGGTGACCTTATAGAGGTTTGCAAAATTATGAGGGGCATGGATAGGGTAAATAGACAAAGTCTTTTCCTTGGGGTTGGGGAGTCCAGAACTAGAGGGCATAGGTTTAGGGTGAGAGGGAAAAGATATAAAATAGACCTAAGGGGCAACCTTTGTCACACAGAAGCTGGTACGTGTATGGAATGAGCTGCCAGAGGATGTGGTGGAGGCTGGTACAATTGCAATGTTTAAGAGGCATTTGGATGGGTATATGAACAGGAAGGATTTGGAGGGATATGGGCTGGGTACTGGCAGGTGGGACTAGATTGGGTTGGGTTATCTGGTCAGCATGGATGGGTTGGACCAAAGGGTCTGTTTCCATGCTGTATATCCCTATGACTCTATGACTCTATGTCTTGTTTTGTTAGATTTTCCAAATGTGATCATTCTTATGATAAAAAAATCCACTTTTAATAGCTGTGCATTGTTTGTTTTTGTGAATTATATTTGCTCTACAGCATTGACAAAATCTTTCAGTTTCTGGGGTTGATCCTGCTGCTGCACTGGCTTTTCTAGTATGTCTTTTGTGGGTTTAAACTTTGAGAAATTAATACATTCTCTAAATCACCAGTGTCAAATTGTAACTGTTCCTCTTCCGATTGATCTGCTTTGCTTTCAGACACCTGCTTTAATCACCAGCTGAATGGCTTTCAGTAGAATTATGTCTTCTTTGGATTGCAATAAGTCTGACAGAGAATCATTAGTAATGGCTACAACAATTTATATTCTTATGAATTCTGACTTTAGGGTACAATAGTCGCATCTCATTTATAACCTGAGGAAATCATTAATTAAATTATCTGTTCATTCTGTTGCATATCACACCTTTTAGTTGAATGTTGCCCTTTCAAGAATTTTGTTCATTTGAAGGGTGAAATAATTCTCAAAATAATTCTCATCTTCAAATTTCCATTTATCCCTTGTGAGCAATACCATTATCTGGTTCACAGAAGTGGGTTTATTTTTTCAGGTTTTGCCTTACTTTATTGTTTGGAAAGAATTAAATACTATTTGTGTATTATTTTCTCCAGGGATGTTTGATATTGTCACCTATTTAGCCAACATCTGAAATTAAATCTTTCTGATGTCTGATGTCTATGATGAGGTGTTCTTGTAAGATCTTCTTTGAAAGATTTTTATTTTGCAGCAATAATGGTTCTCTCACCTTTTACTGTTGCAAATGAGGCTTTTCCCACATTTCACATTTACTCACTCTTTGGAATCTGACTATGCTTTTCACTGTTCTCCTCATCTACCCACCCATCACAACAAAAAATATTGAGTTGATTTGGTTGACTTATTGTTGCATATACCTAAGTGTTTGCGAGCAGTGCAGGCAGATCATTGTAAGCAAGGACATAGGGTGAAAAAAACTAGTCAGAGGCATGCCGATTACATCACACAGGGTGCGAGCTAGGCAAGATCAAAATTAACAAGATCAGCATTATTTGAAGTTAGAGAGTGCATTCATCAGTCTAGTAATGGCAGGGAAGAAGCAGTTCTTCAACCGGCTAGTACATGTGTGCAAGTCCCTGTATCTTCTGCCCGACAGAAGATGTTGTGGCAGAGCTTTGCTGGGGTGCAATGGGTCTTCAATGATGTTGGCACCCTTTCCACGGTAACAAGCCATGTCAAGGAAGTCCATGGATAAAAGCTTGGCTTCCATGATTGTCTGAACTGTGCATACAACCTTCTGCACTTTCTGATGGTTCTGGGCGGAGCAGTTGTCATTCCAGGCCATTATGCATCCGGATAGTATGCTTTCCATGGTGCATCTGTAAAGGTTGGTGAGGGACCTTGTGAACTTGCCAAATTTCCTGAGTTGCCTAAGGAAGAAGAGGCATTGTTGTGTCTTCTTGACCATCGCATCTACGTGGGAAGTGTAGGACATGTTGTCAGTTATCATCACTTCTAGGAACTTGATGCTGTCCACAATCTCAGCCTCAGTTCTGTTGATGTTAGACTATAATGATATACATATATAAATGATCCAAAACTTATTTTCTTAACATGGTTTGGTTAGTGATTAGTATATATCAGCTTCAGAAAATGTTAAACCTAATTAAAAAGTTCTAAAACCATATGTTTTGCTTTAAAAAATGTAGTTACATTACCAAACCACATTTATGTCTTTGAGTTGGCCGTGATAAGGGATTAGTACATCAACATCTTGAATAATGGAGAGAATATTGCTTATAAATCACAGAGTAAAATAAGACAGAAAATCATTTTCTATGCTGGCTCCCTGTAAAATTAGCTCAGATTACCTCACTTACTCACCTTTCTTCCACAGCTCTGCAAGTTTTCTTTTTCCAATGGTTCTTATCCAATTCCATTTTGAAAAGCTGATTGAACAAGCCCCCACCACATTCTTGGGGAGCATCCTAACTACTCTCTGTAAAACAAGTTCCTGATGTCACATTTGGTTCTTTTGCAATCACCTTAAATTAATGTCAATTTGGTTCTCCATCCCTCTGAAAAAAAAGTTTCTCTGTATTTTTTGTCTAGAACATTCATGAATTGAGTGCTCTAAAAATATCCTCCTGAATTTCTCTAAGGAGAACAGTCCAAGTTTCTCCAAATTATCCATTTAACTTAAGTTCCCTCATCCATAGAAAAAATCTCATCAACCTGTTCTGTATCTTCAAAGTTGTCACATTCTCTCCATAAAGTGTGTTGTCCACAATAAGTCATACTAAGACAGTGGAGGTTCATCTCTTGTTTGTATAAATATTTCTTATAATGTGCAGAAATGTCCCAGAGAATTGGAAAACTGCCATTTTATTTAACAAAGGGTCAGAGATTTAAAAAAAAAAGAAAATAGGCAATTATGGTTGGGTATATATTGGGAAAATGTTAGACTCTATTATAAAAATTGGAATAGCAGAGCATTTAGAAATCCATTATATAATCAAGCACAGTTAGTATGTTTTTAACAAAGGGAAAGCCATACTTGACAAATTTATTAGAATTCTTAGAGGGGGAAACTTACAGAAGAGGGAAAGGAGAAAATGTGGATATAACATATCTGGATTTTCAGAAGGCATTTGATAAAGTACCACACACTAAGATACTTAAAAAGATAAGACCCATGGTTTTGGAAGTAGTACATTAATATGATTAAGCGATTGGCTAACTAACAGAAGACAGAATTGAGATAAGGGACACATTTCCAAGTTGGCAACTTGTAACCAGTGGGATGCAGTTGGGACCACTGCTGCAACCTCAACTATTTATGATATATATTAATGATTTGGCTACTGAACCTTTCTGGCAACTTCCAGAGCAAGCTCAAGCATGGTGTTAATTTCTAATTTCCATAGAATACATAATATATTATTTATAATAATCCTTAATTATTGACCATAAAAACTAGGAGTGAATACTTCAGTTATGGGCTTTACATCAGTACTTCTTCAGCAAAAAAAATGGTCATAATAGACAACACCAGGCCCCTTCGTAATAAATAACACCAGGCCCTGACACAATAGACAACATCAAAGACCGTTTTATTGTATATCTTGAGTACAGTGATGGGATACATAGTTTGAAGGAAAAAAACATTTTCAGTTGCATTGACTTTGCAAGAAATTCTCAGATTGCAGTGTTGGTCTGAAAGTGGTTATTGAAATAGATTACAAACCCTGACTTTGCTTACATGATGAGAAGGAACTCATAAGAATGTCTCCAAAATCACAAAGATTTTGATTAAAGCTGTGGAGATTTGTTTATGAGACAGTTTGTGCAGGACAAACTGCAACTCCAGAGTGTCTATGGATAGTTTATATGATGCAATATTGATTTCATTGAACAGGTTGAGTCATACATGCAGTTTATGGCTGTACGTTATAGCAAATCAGAATGGACAAAAATAACTTCATCAGAACTAAAGGCAGGACCAGGCATTCATCACAATCCGTCAACATGGCCAAATTAATGATCTTGTGGTCTAGTCAACAAAACTTACTTCAACCTCAGAAATCGCTTTATCATTGTTTGATCAGGTATCAGTCTATGTCAAAAATATTAGATATTCCAACTTCACCCATAACAAATGTCTTAGAAACTACATCAAAGTCATTTGGGCATTATTAAATATCGATCAAAGGCTCAGTCACCAGAAAAGTCACCTCGAATTTCAAAGGATATTAAAGAAGTGATTTCTAAACGCCAAATAGGTGCAATACACCAAAAAGAACACAGAGAACCATTGATATTTACTAAATTCCCAAGAAAGACTGTGAATTAATTATTTGTTTCATTAGGAAGTCATTGACTATGTTTCAAGATAAATTGAAGTTTAAAAATTATCTTCCACAACTCTAGGAACAATCATTAGAGTACTGAAGAGATTTTTACAGATCATGGAATTTCAGACAAAGCTGTTTTTAACAATAATTTGCAAATGAACATGTCAAGTTTGCAGAAAGTACTGAAAATGAACATTTTACAAGTTCAGCAAAATATTTTAAATCTACATGTGATGCTTAATAAAGAATCAAACCATCAAGTCCCTATTGAAAAGGAGTGAATATTTTTCCATCAGGACTGTAGAACGACAGATCTACTCCAGAACAATTTGGGTTGACAACTTCCAAATTATTGATAGGAAAAATAACTCAAAACTTAATTTCTACCGAAGAATTAATTTTTAAAGAATTAAAATACAAAGATTATCAAAAAGGTCAAGGCTCAGAGAATCCTTACAGTAAACAACAAGTCAAGAATTATAATAAAATACATCATTTTAAAGTTGTGGGTAGGCCTAAAGGTCCAAATATGTGATTAAACCAAAAAAGGAAAGACAATTCAGTGTGGGCAAACTGAGCAAGACTCTTAAAGAATATGTATGGAAGAAGGTATCATAATACAAGATGGATGATATCCTATTCCTGTACAGCAGAGAAATCCACTAGTGACATTTACCTTGAAATTTGAGAGGAGCTGGATACCTCAGGCTTCAGGAACACTGTCCAAGATTCAAATAACACAAGAGACATTACCATTTTTCAAATAAGGATCAGTGCTGGTCCATTACTTTTCATCATTTATATAAGTGATTTGGATGTGAGCATAAGAGGTACAGTTAGTAAGTTTGCAGATGACACCAAAATTGGAGGTGTAGTGGACACCGAAGAAGGTTACCTCAGATTACAATGGGATCTTGATCAGATGGGCCAATGGGCTGAGCAGTGGCAGATGGAGATTAATTTAGATAAATGTGAGGTGCTGCATTTTGGGAAAGCAAATTTTAGCAGGACTTATACACTTAATGGTAAGGACCTCGGGAGTGGTGCTGAAAAAAGAGGTCTTGGAGTGCAGGCTCATAGCTCCTGAAAATGGAGTTGCAGGTAGATAGGATAGTGAAGGCGGCGTTTGGTATGCTTTCCTTTATTGGTCAAAGTATTGAGTACAGGAGTTGAGAGGTCATGTTGCGGCTGTACAAGACATTGGTTAGGCCACTGTTGGAATACTGCATGCAATTCTGGTCTCCTTCCTATTGGAAAGATGTTGTGAAACTTGAAAGGGTTCAGATGACCTTGTAGAGGTTTATAAAATCATGAGGGGTATGGATAGAATAAATGGACAAAGTCTTTTCCCTGGGGTAGGAGAATCCAGAACTAGAGGGCATAGGTTTAGGGTGACGGGGGAAAGATACGAAAGAGACCTAAGGGGCAATTTTTCACTCAGAGGGTGCCAGAGGTTAGTACAATTACAATATTTAAAAGGCATCTGGATGAATAGGAAGGGTTTGGAGGGATATGGGCCAGGTACTTGCAGATGTGACTGGATTGGGTTGGGATATCTGGTCATCATGGACGAGTTGGACAGAAGGGTTTGTTTCCGTGCTGTACATCTCTGTGACTCTATAAGCCAAATGGAAACACATTCTGGGAGAGTCATGAAGTCTCTAAACTTCTAAATTTATTAATTGAGGTACTAGAGGGGAGATAGGATAGCTGTAAATATAAGAAGTGGCATGCCTCACTCTGGTGGTGCCCTGGAAATCAAATTTGCTATTCCTGATATATCAAACTACTCAATATCTCCAATTTACCTTTCTAAAAATTCATTTGTGAAACATGGACATTTTGTGTTATTCAATCTCTCTTTGGATTCTTTTCACTTCTTCGCAGGAGGCATAGATAATTACGCACTAGCTGCAATTTCTCTTAATTACTAGTTAAAGGCCACATCCTTTTAACAGTTGATGAGACAAAATAAACTGGCATTCTTCAGGCTTTATATATGTTATTAGAGAGAAGGATGAAACATTTGCCCTTGCAGCAGTCCAAACGTTTCTGCCAGTATTGTTCACACCCACAAATTGTTCAAGTACACTTCAACTAGTTACATAATTGTTGTCAAGCTGATGCCATTTGACATCCACAACTAATCACAACTCTACAAACCACTCAGCAAGCTGTTTCTGTTCAAATCTTACATACATTGTGCTATAGGCCTGCCCAGAAACAGCTTCCCTCATTGCTTGAACAATACAGCAGTATAAACTCAGCTTATAACATAGTTCAAAAAATTACTTTTTAAATGTGCAACAATTCTTTCCACAATCTTTGATTATAAAATGGTCTTTTTACTAGTTCAGCCCACAGTCAAAAGTAAAAACGATATAGCTTCTACAAAATACTAATGTATATGATAATAATAATAATTGAGATAAAGCTTTCGGCAGAGATGTAGATGGGTGTGAAAGGGTAAATATCTGCATGTAAGTTTAGCGCCAACCATTATGATGATGACACACAGTGACACAAAATCAATTTGAAACAATTCAGAAGAATCAGAAACCCTACAGTGTAGAAACAGGCCCTTCAGCCCAACAAGTCCATTATGACTCTCCGAAGAGTATCCCACCTGGACCCATTTTCCTACATTTACCCCTGACTCATGCACCTTACCTATACATCCCTGAACACTGTGTGCAATTTAGCAAGGCCAACTCACCTAACCTACACATCTTTGGATTGTAGGAGGAAACCGGAGCACTGAAGAAAACTGGGTCATTGAAGTAAGATGGAAAGTCTATTGCAATATCAGTAACACTGATAGAAATGCTCATGTAACCTGTATACAGAGGATCCTTGATTATCCGAAGTACGCAGGCGGGGAATATTTCCTTCAGTTAATTGATTGCCTGATAACCAAGTAACATAGTTAGCCAAGCATCGGGACCTTGCAATCTTGTTCTGAAATTTGGTTAATAGAATGCCAGATAATCGAGTTTCCTTTACATGTAGTTTTGAATAATAGACTTATTATTTAGTTTACTGTTAAGAACCCAAATGATACAAACACTGGACAAATCAGATCCCAAACCAAAATCCGTCTTGACAGATCATAGTTTGGGTTTTATTTCATTTAACAAAGTGGTCTTTAACTAATACGCATGCACACAATGTTGCAGATTTGGTTTAAACAATAAATCAGAAGTTTAACACACACATAAAATGAAAACTTAAAACAAAATAAACCAAACCATTCACATTAAACACAAATTCAAATATTTTGACAGACATAGTAAGATACTACTATTGAATTTTAAGTACTCCTTTAAACTATTCACACCACAGAATAATTTCCCTTCTCTATCACATCTGTAGACCTTAATATAACTTTGGCTTCAATTCTAGATTTGAGAATCCAATTGGCTCTTCCTTGAGTCTGCATTCAACTAAGCCTAGATGTTCTCACCTTCAGTACCTCCTTTAGGGTTTTATCCCGATACCTCTGGTCTGGAACTTACAAACTAATCTGCTTACATAGAGGTAATGAATTTATTAACAATTTTAAACCATCTCCTTCCATCAGAAGCATTGTGTTACATATCTAGGTTCAGCCAAAACATCTGCAAAATTGCAAAGCTGAAACTGAAAAGTCTTTTTCTCTAAGTTATGGGTGTTTCCACTCAACAAAAGGAAAATGAAAATCAATTTCTGACCTTCTAAGCTAAAAGCTAAATGAACAACAGTTTCATTTGTTTGCTAATCAAATGCTTCCAATTTAACCAAATATTCATTAGCCCCTTAGGAGTATATCTCTCAGATTATTCTTAAAAATAAATCACCAAGGTTACAAAAATACTTATAAATGAATTATTAAAATCTTTTGGACACCATGGACCAAAACTCATATGCTACCTCAGCCAAATTCAAATTTTGAAATGAAGGATATTGAAATATGGATAAATAACACACCTTACATCCTATCACTAACCCTCAAGATTTCTGTTAGTTAGACTGAAGGGAATGTTTGGACTCATCCACAACAAACCACATAAAGCAGGATATAATGGTTACAACAATATAAATGCTGGAATGTGAGAACTGTATGGTATGAATGGTATAGAAAGATGTCGTGTTTTGAATGAAAAAAAGATGTCTGAAGGACGTAATTGAGATGAGGATTGTTGAAGGTGCTGGCAAGGCAGAAGGATCTGGATGTAGGTTTGCTCGCTGAGCTGGAAGGTTCGTTTTCAGACGTTTCATCACCATACTAGGTAACATCTTCAGTGAGCTTCCGGACGGAGGCTTCTTCCGGAGGCTCACTGAAAATGTTACCTAGTATGGTGAGGAAACATCTGAAAATGAATCTTCCAGCTCAGCAAGCAAACCTACATCCAGAACCACAGCCTGAGCTACAAATCATTTCAAAACTCATTACGGCAGAGGGATGTTAGAAGTGTTGGTAGGTATTACTGAAGAAGATGGCAAGCTGATCAATTGTTTTTTTAAATTTTTTTCATCTCCTATAAGATCATTGAACCTGTATCGATACTGAATCCAGGTCCTGAGAGATGTCACTGTTCTTGACCTGCTCAGTCAGCTTAGCAGGCTTGTTGAATAGTAGCACTAATAAAACTATTGAAAATACTGGAAAATAATGCTTCTGTCTTTACCCAGAAAACCTGGAAGAGGTCTAATAACTCATTCTCTTGATGTGTCTTTCTTCCAATTGCCTTGCAGCAAAAATGGATCAGATATTACAACTAGTCATAAAATGAGGCATTTTCACTGTTCATCACCTTGGATAGACCACTGGAAACTGCAACATGAAATAAAGAGCTCTCCATTTTATATCACAGGTAAGGAGGATGCCAGTCATATCAAAATGCAACATGGAGGAGCAAAATTATTTCCTGCTGCTCCCAGCTCCACATCATATTAAATACTTGTTTCAAAAAATATATTTTTGGATAGCCTCTATTAGCCCTCTTTAAGAATTGCTGGTTAGGCCAACTGCAAACCAAATAATACTGAGCGAACAGGTGCTAATGCATACATTGATAAGAATATAAAATGATTTTGAAATATTTTCATTATTATTCCCTTCACAAAATACCTGATACCTTCAAATCCGTCAGGGTTATCAGCTCCAGTATCCGACATATCCATCAAACCAGTTTTTCTTTAGAACAGCATGAAACACACTAACTGTGCGATAATGGTAAGAAAACAAAATTCTGAATAATAATATTCAACCATTTCCATGAATGATAAACTAATGCACCCTCTCTGATATCTTCTGATCCTTCCTAAAGCATTGTGCTAAGCGGTGGGCACACTTTTCCAGTGAACACTGAACTAGTCTTTTAGACATGTCTAACATATTTTAAATGCTTTTGTTCTCTATGTGCTTACCAATAAAGCTTAGAATGTTATGTGGGAGAAAGTGAGGACTGCTGATTCCTGAGGAAGGGCTTATGCCCGAAATGTCGATTCTCCTGCTCCTTGGATGCTGCTGACCTGCTGCGCTTTTCCAGCAACACATTTTTCAGCTGGAATGTTATGTACATTGTTAACCATTCTTTCAAGGTGTTGGCCTAATGGCACTATGACTAGACTATTAATTCAGAGAAGAGAGTGGGGGAAGGTAGCAAAGAGTACAATGGGTGAATGGGGGTGGGGATGAAGGTGATAGGTCAGAGAG
>NC_057716.1:75246233-75246709 GCF_004010195.1 Chiloscyllium plagiosum | reverse complement strand
GGATAGGTGGAAAGGAAGATAGGCAAGTAGGACAGGTCATGAGGGCGGTGCTGAGCTGGTAGGTTGGAGCTGGAGTGAAGTGGGGAAAGGGAAATAAGAAAACTGGTGACATCCACGTTGATGCCATGGGGTTGAGGTGTTCTGAGGCGAAGATGAGGCATTCTTCCTCCAGGTGTCGGGTAGTGAGGGAGTGGCGGTGGAGGAGGCCCAGGACCTGCATGTCCTCGGCAGAGTGGGAGAGGGAGTTGAAATGTTGTGCCACAGGACGGTGGGGTTAATTGGTGCAGGTGTCTCGGAGATGTTCCCTAAAGTGTTCTGGATCCTCACCCCCATTCACCCATTGTACTCTTTTCTACCTTCCCCCACCCTCCTCTCAGACCTATCACCTCCAGCCCCACCCCCATTCATCTATTGTACTCTATGCTACTTTCTCCCCACCCCCAACCCCCTCTCATTTATCTCTCCACTGCAGGCAC
>NC_057716.1:75233174-75245949 GCF_004010195.1 Chiloscyllium plagiosum | reverse complement strand
TGCAATCACAGACATTACTCCAGAACCTAAAGAGGTTTGGAAAACTGTGCCCAGTGCTTCTGTAGCTTCCACCTTCACTTCTTTCAGTATCCTTTGTTGTAAATCATGCAGTCCTGTTGCCTTATCAACTTTCAGTACAGGCTTTTCCAAAACAATCTTCTTATCAATTATAATGCTTTGAGTGTCTCAACTACCTTCTCTTTCACCACTTTCTGAGCAGCATTTTCTTCGTTGGAAAAGACAAAGCAATGTGTTCATTTAACACTTTAGGCATGCCTCCAGAAAACTGTCACATTCCCACTTATGTTAGTTTTCAGTCTCTTTTCATAGTCCCTCTTTGTTTCTCCTACATGTTTTTTCAATTCCCCTCTGAACCTTCTACTTCTGGCCAGGTTGTCAATTGTCTTCTTCATCTTACGTATGTTGCATGCAAATAAAATGAAATAAAGAATCACAGATGTTGGAAAGCTGAAATAAAGAAAGAAATTGCTGAAGAAAATCAGCAAGTCACACAGTATGTGTGGAGAGAAAGAAGAGTTAATGTTTCGACTCCATTGACCCTTCCACAGACCCTTCTTTTTCATATGTTACATGCATTCTTTTTCTGCTATATCATAATCTCGGTCTCTTTTGTCAGCTAGGGAGCAAAAGGTTTGCTTGTCCCAACTTTCCACTTCTTGGCAAGGTACCAGTATTCAATGTTTTCTTTAGAAACAGCTATTGTTCTGCTGCAGTTTTGCAATCTACCCTTGAATTCCAATTCATCTGGATGCGATCCATTTTTACCTTATTGAAGTTAGCTTTCTTCTAGTTAACTACTTTTACTCTGGACTGCTCCTTGACCTATTTGAAAATCAATCTAAGCTTTATCATACACTTCATTGCCATTCCCTATATGTTATGTTACAGCCACTTAATCAACTGGGATTATCTCATTTCCAAAAACTATGTCCAGCAAAGCCACCTTTCTTATTAGACTGGAAAGATACTGTTGGAAATTCACATTATTTGTACCACAATTTGTATTTGAATCATTAAGGTATTGCATTATAACTATTCTATAACACTCGGACAATTCTATAATATCGGAGCAAAATTGATCATCTATCATTTCCATTACTTGGTGGTCTGCAGAGTACACCAAACAATGTCATTGAACATTTTTCATTCCTCTAGCCAAGTGGGGAGAAGATGTCACTGGATCAGAAATTCCGGTGAATGTTCTGGAGACAAGGGCTTAAGTTCCATTAAGACAACTAATGGCATTTAAATTGAATTAACAATTCTGGAATTTAAAAACCATTTCAGTAATGATGGCTGCAAAACTAATACTAATTGTTAAATTCCTGATAAAGGGCTTATGCCTGAAACTTGATTCTCCTGCTCCTCAGATGCTGCCTGACCTACTGTGCTTTTCCAGCACCACACTCTAGACTTTGATTTAAGTAGACCAACTGAATCATATCTGAAGCAGAGAACCTTACACTTGCTATTTTAAAAAATATAAAAGTTAGGGTCCAGGCTATCTCCATACTATACTTTGGGGTTCTGGTCTGGTCAATAAGATGTGGAAGTGATCCCCACAACAGTGGTCTACAAGTAATCAGTGTGGGCTGGATGAAGGTTGTGAGTGTTCTTGCTCAGTTTACAAGGATCAGGTGAGGGAAACAGATCAGAAGCCCACAAGCAGTCCTGGACCACAAATCCATTTGAAATAAATTTTAAAATTTGCAGTCTAAGCTATCATAGACCGTCCCTTTGATTCATTCTCCCACCATACCCCCTTTCACTTATTAAAAACTAATTATATTTCTAATTGTTCCCCAGTTCTGATGAAACATCACAGACCTGAAATGTTAATGTTGTTTCTGTCTCCCGTCTCACCTGCTGAGTTTCCAGCATTTGATGTCTTTACTTTGGATTTTCACCATTTGCAATATTTTGTTTTCAATAAAATGTTCCAGTCTAAGTGCTGGATTTCTTCCACCCCATAATTCTGGCCTCCCAGCAAATGAAGCATTGGCCACTACACTATTGCATCTACATCCATCTCTATTTGAGCCTACTTCTAAATTTGAAGGTGTCCCAATAACATCATCAAATGTGTCCTACTCACTCTCTGACATAAAATGGGGTGAAAAGGCAGTAGGAATAGTTGCAGGAGAGACTAGCCTTACTTGAACCACCCCTTGCAAACTCCTGCTCCTCCCACCATGACCAAATCTGCAAGAATGATTCAGTGCCTGAACCATTAAAAATCCGAATCCATTAAAAATGGGAATTTGATTAAATGGCAAAGTCAAAACTTTGTTAGAACCATTGCTTACAGTTCAGACAGAAAAAAAAGAGACAAAAAGAATATTAATTTCTGGAAGTAAGTGAAAAAAGGAAATTCTGTACAGCTCTGGATTCTAAACGTTAATGGCTTATTAGAAAGTGATGTAAGGCCCAATCATCATTTGATGACCTGTTTGCTCTGAAGAATGAAAAGTTGTGCTTAAGTGGCTAATATGACATGAACAAACTCATTTCACACTGAGAGTGAACATCCAGGATATCCAAATAGTTGTCTAAGGAACTTGGGAAATGTTTCAGGTACTAACTTAGACATTTAAAGAATAATCTTATTCATGTTGTAAACCCTTTTGTCACATGATAAACTTACTGATTAACTCAAAGTGCTAACAGGCTGCCACCATATTCAGCAATAAATTCCTTATGAAATCTGAGCAGGTTCTCTGCTGTCTGCAGCTACAGTGTTTCTGCCTTTTAAGCGTTGCTGGTTGCTTTTAAATAACAACAAAGAGAATGTTGATGTTCTCAGATCTCGGTATGAATTTTACAAATTTGACATGCAGCTTGGGACCACAGAAACAAAAGTATATAATGTAAGCCCACCTTCACATTTTTAGAGCTTAAGCTTTTGAGTCATTTTCAAATATTTTTTAAAAATAATTACTTAAAATTTCTGGCAACTTTTGAAGTTTTCTGAAAAATGTACCTAGCATAAGCTCTTACACTGTGAGGTAATAAACTACAAAAACTTCACCCTGAGGAACAACAATTTGCGATTAGCAGACTGGTCTTAACTTTTATTCATTCTTTTCTCAAATGATTGGACACTACTTGCATTTCTTTGAGATAGTTGTGATCTAGAGCTGTGTAATAGCTTCTCTGAACAGGTTGATTAGAAAAAGAGGTTATAAGCTTATCATCTATCTTTTTTTAAGGTATCCAGTTTCTTTGATTGATGATATTGGAAGTACATCTAATTAGATTCAGCCTGCAGTTTGATCACAACATCTCCACTGACTGTTGGATTTAAATTAAAAATCAATTGTCATTTTTTGAATTTGTAAGAAGTGGGTGTTGCTGGCAAGGTAGCCATTTCATGCTGCTGTCCTTGAGAAGGTTTTGGTGGGGTGTGTGGGGCAACTCCTTGAAGTTTGATAGAATGACTCAATGATGTTGAAGTAAATGACGCCATATACTCATATCAGTGTGATATGTAACTAGATAGACAATTTTGATATGTTGTGCTTTCATGCACATGCTGCCTTTCTTCTTCCAATGGATAAGATCTCAGGTTTGAGAGGTGCTATTGATTATGTATTCATAACTTGCAGCAGTGCATCCTGTAGAGAATACACACTGTTACCATTGTGTGCCTTTTATAGAGAGGATGAATGTTACTGCAATTCAATAGTATAATTAAATTGGAACATCTATGCCACTATGAAATGTTTCTGTAAGGGAATCCAGTCATAGTGAAAGTTTGTAAGCCAGAAGAGTTGATTTCCTTAATTGATTTCCTTAAAGGTTTCAAAGGTTCAATTTTTTAGTTCAATTATGTAACAGTAAATGGCCATGGATGACTGAATGAAATGCTTACCTAACTGCCATTAGAATAATTCCTGATTCAAAAGATGAACACTTAAAGCCACAAAGCTTATTGCAGGACAAAGCATTGATAATACATTTTAAGAAACTATCATAAAAGCTACCAGGATATAATATTTGGAATCAGATGATTTTATTCTAATGGTCCTAAACCATAGTCAATTGATTTTTAACAATGCTAACCAAACCTAAATCTACACAATAATTTGGAACACAGATCAATTAATATAGGATTTACGATTGTTTGACTTATGAACACTTGCACTTCTGAATGTGATCCCATACGGGGATGTCATTGTAAATCCAACGTACAAACATTTCCTGTACTTAAAAATGGCTAGTTTATACTTTCCATCATTTTGTTTCAACTTGAGTATAAATTGACTTGTGAACAGAACTCACTTGCATCCTGGGGACTGTCTCCAATGAAAATTTGACCTTGCAACCTGTTCTCGCTTCCTAAATCAGAGGGGGCCATAAATTAACAGTAATACAACTTTATTTGGGAATTAAATGAGCTACTGTTGAGTGACCACTTCTACACATAAGAAATACAATCTCAGAAATGCTTTCAATATTGAAAACACACATTGGACTTTTAGTAGCTTAACTTGCTTGAGTGCCACTCAAGGTAGAAGTAAAACTGTTGGGATAAGGTGATATACTTCTCTCCTTTTAACTAGGTCAGATTTAGCTCATTAATTCTATATTCTTTCACTAAATTTGTGATTAAGGTAAATGTTACATTAATAACTGTGGATCTACAAGTTAAATATTTTACTATAACAATATTTGGAATTAGAACACAGATTGTCTATTAGAAAAGATATTTTATTTTCTGTCCTTATTTGCAATTGACTATGTCACTAGTTCTTTCATAAAGTTTTATATAGTTTAGAATGTATACTGTCTCACATAGCATTTGATGTCACGAATTTGTGAACCTGGCTTTAGACAATCTTTAATAAAAAGACATGTTACTGAGGAGAGACTCCAGAACTCTAGCTATATCAGAGATATTGTAGTCTGAGTGAAACTTCTTAAAATGGCATGATAATATCCCAACTGGAGTTTGGGCAGCCTTTCAGTGTCTTTGCAAATTTGTCTTTCTCAATCTTATGTTGAGAGCGATTATTTGAGAAGTAGGCCTGATGGGGGATGTGGTCAAAAGTGGCTAGGAATGCAATACTTGGTAGTTGGTATCTAACATGTTTCCAATTTGATAGAAAATCTTATATTTACATCTAACTATATCACTATGGTAATTAAGTACACAATTGAGTAACTGACAATGCTATAGGATCCAGATATACATTCATACAGACAACAATTCCCTGAATAGGTTTTGCAGAAATGAAGTCAGAACTTCCTCAATGTATCATTTAGGTTTAGAAGTTACTTATGAAGCTTGAAAACTGATAAATAGCAAACCCTATCAGAGTTGGTCAAGTTGCTCCATTTGAAATCTCAAGGAATTCTTTGTGATAGCAGATAATCCTGCCTTGTTACCTCCACAAGGTCAAGGCTCTTTTCTAAATAAAAGGTATTGATACCTGTGCACTTTCGAAATCATGGTATAATTGGAACTGATCCCAAGGATCAGAGAGTGCAACGTAGTTACTGGAAATATGTCAGACCCTCAAAGTAGCTGAATGGTAAACTGTGAACTAGCCCTTTCACCAATTACCTTTTCCCCCCATCAGGAGATCAGAAGTGGAGATGTTCACCGATGATTGCATAATGTTCAGCACCATTCATGGCTCCTCAGATACTGAAGCAACCCATGTTCAAGTACAAAAAGATTCAAACTTGGAAAGATAAGTGACAAATAACATGCATGCTGCCAGGCAATGACCATGTCCAATAACAGACAACTACTCCTTGACATTCAATGGTGTTACCAACACTAAATCTCCCCCTATCAACATCCTTTTTGGTTACCACTGACCATAAACTCTGCTGGACTCACCATATTAACATCATCTACAAAGCACAAGTCAAGACCGTGATGGAATACTCCTCACTTGCCTAGATGAATGCAGCTCCAACACTATTAAAGAAGCTTGACATCATCCAGGACAAAGCAGCCTGCTTGACTGTCACCAAATCCACAAACGTTCTCATTATCGATGCTCAGTAGCAATAGTGTGTACTATTAGCAAGATGCACTGCAGAGCTTCACCAAAGATCCTTAGACAGCACCACCCAAACAGATGGCTATTTTCATCTCAAAGAACAAGGGCAACAGATACATAGGAACACCATCACCTGCAGGATCTCTGCCAAGCCACTTATGATCCAGTGTTGGAAATATTGCCATTTCTTCACTGTTGTGGGCTCAAGCTCCCAGAATTCCCTCCTTTATAGCATTATGGGTCAACCCACAACATGTGGACTACAGTGGTTCAAGAATGTAGTTCACTACCACCTTCTCAAGGGCAACTAAGGATGGGTAATACATGCTGGTCCAGCTAGTGATGCTCACATCCTGAGAGTGATTTAAAAAAAAAACCCACAGTGGTGTTTTGTATGAGTTTGCTATCATCAGAACCAACCTTTTTTTTACTATTATTCACATCAATCATTAATATTGAATGTGCACCTCAATGTTTCAGTTCAATCACTTTCTGTTGGAATGAATAAACAGCTGGTTGCAGGGCAGAAATTAGAGATCAGGAGTATCTTTATGTTACCTTGATTATTTGCTCTGAGAACTATTTAAATAATTTAAGATCTCCTCTGGCTTATTCGTTGTTTCCTTACTTTTATCTGGATGAATAATGAACTGCAGCCATGCCATCTCAACAAGACTTAAAGGAGTTCCCCTTATTAAGTATTTTTACATTTCTACCTCTGACCTCTTTAAGTATAAAATATCCTTTGAACAGCAATACTTTTAGTGGTGTTTATCAGTGACTAAAATCCAGGGTTATTCCACTTGCATTTATAAATTAAAGTCCTGAAACTAAAAATGATACTGCTAAAACATGAATCATAATTTTATATATGCAAAACATTTGCATTGAATCAGCAGAGGATCACTATGAAACCTCAGATGAAACACACCTCACACAGCTCTTAGACTTCACATTGCTTTATTGAAAATAAGAGAAAAAGAAACAGTAATAAAAGTAAAAATTGAGTAAATTTCTTAATTAGATGAGATCTCTTGTGTGGCTGTAATTCATATTAAGTTCATTCTTCTTGTTCATAATTGCCTAATTAGTGGATTAACATTAACTTTCATTTCATCTAAATTAAAACATTTGTACACTTTGATCTCAGAATGGAGTTAGTTTCTCAGCTCAGTTCAACCTAAGTAATATATTCTCAAAGCATATTGCAGTTGGCATTGTTTCAGATACATAAAAATGTGACTGCAAAATGTATTTTTGAGGAGGTGCTAAAGGCATTGTTGGTCAACCTACAGCACATGAACTACAGCGGTACAAGAAAGCAGTTCACCACCACCTTCTCAAGGGCAACTAAGGATGGGCAATAAATGCTGGCCCAGCTAGTGATGTCTATGTCCCAGGAATGAATTCAAAAATAGTCAAAGTCCCCCATTTTCCCAGAGTTGTGAGAAGATTAGCAGATCTTCAGTCACAGCAGCATCACTGGGATTAGTGGCCATGATTGCGACTGCATCTGGCTTGAACAGCATCCTCCTAAAAGGTAAATGGAGTCTGGGTCAGTTGCAACAGCAAGTGGAGAATGCTCTTCCCATCCAGAGGACAATTTTGCCACATGAATGATCTATGGAGAACCTCCACCTTTCTAACTGCCAGCAAGATGCCATGGTGACAGAAAAGCAACTGGCAATATCACCCGCTTGTCCCTACTTTGCATTCCCCCCAATCTTAGCCTGCTCCTTCATATAATTAATTCCATACACCAATAGAATATACCACCACATCTAAAATATTCATAAAGGGAGGAACCATGATTTGAGTCATATTGCAAATTCAGTCATATCTACAAATGACACGAAACATTTGAAGTTTGCATTTGCTGTATCATCAAAGGTCAAAGTCACTCACTATATTTTAAAAGTATGTAGCAGATTCAACTGCAACGTTGAGTATTCTGACATTGATTTTGGATTTTATAATTTCTGTGTCATTTTGAAGCATTCTATCTGGCTTCATTTGTGGGCGGCACGGTGGCACAGTGGTTAGCACTGCTCAGATTCAACTGCAACGTTGAGTATTCTGACATTGATTTTGGATTTTATAATTTCTGTGTCATTTTGAAGCATTCTATCTGGCTTCATTTCAGCTTTAAAAGATTATTTCTAACATGTGGTTAACAGCTTAAGGCACTTTACTTTGAATACAGGGTTACAGTCTGAAATTTTAGTGATTTTTGAGGAGATTTTTGAGGAGATTATCAGGTTGATGATAAATATGTAAGTTAGCTTGCTGAGCTGAAAGATTTGTTTTCAGATGTTTCGTCACCATACTAGGTAACATCATCAATGAGAGTTTCCAGTAAAGCGCTGGTGGCATGTCCCACCTCTCTATTTATAGGTCTTAGTTTTTTAAAGGTGAGTAATGTCATTTCCTGTTCTTTTTTTTCAAGGGAAGGTGGATGAAGTTCTGATTAGAATGCCATTCCCCTAAGCATTCTCATGCATATCTTTATTTCACCTGTCTTACGATGTGTGTGTTGTCCCAGTCAAAGTGTGCCCTTCTTTGTCGTACATATGGAAACTTAGTGAAACTGAGTTATGTCTTTTGGTGGCTAGTTGGTGTTCGTGTATCCTGGTGGCAAGTTTCCACTTGTTTGTCCGATGTAGTGTTCTTTACAGTTCTTGCATGATATCTTGTAAATGACGTTAGATTTGCTGGTAGTATCTAATGGATCCTTTAGTTTCATTAGTCTCTGTTTAAGTGTGTTCATAGGTTTGTGGGCTACTATGATTCCAAGGGATCTGAGTAGTCTGGAAGTCATTTCTGATATATTTTTGATGTAAAGTAATGTGGATATAGATTTTGGTTGCATTATCTCTGCTTGCTTGGGTTTGTTTCTGACACCATACTAGGTAACATCATCAATGAGAGTTTCCAGTAAAGCGCTGGTGGCATGTCCCACCTCTCTATTTATAGGTCTTAGTTTTTTAAAGGTGAGTAATGTCATTTCCTGTTCTTTTTTTTCAAGGGAAGGTGGATGAAGTTCTGATTAGAATGCCAATCCCCTAAGCATTCTCATGCATATCTTTATTTCGCCTGTCTTACGATGTGTGTGTTGTCCCAGTCAAAGTGTGTCCTTCTTTGTCGTACATATGGAAACTTAGTGATACTGAGTTATGTCTTTTGGTGGCTAGTTGGTGTTCGTGTATCCTGGTGGCAGGTTTCCACTTGTTTGTCCGATGTAGTGTTCTTTACAGTTCTTGCATGATATTTTGTAAATGACGTTAGATTTGCTGGTAGTATCTAATGGATCCTTTAGTTTCATTAGTCTCTGTTTAAGTGTGTTCATAGGTTTGTGGGCTACTATGATTCCAAGGGATCTGAGTAGTCTGGAAGTCATTTCTGATATATTTTTGATGTAAAGTAATGTGGATATAGATTTTGGTTGCATTATCTCTGCTTGCTTGGGTTTGTTTCTGAGAAATCGTCGGATTGTGTTTATTGGGTACCCATGTTTCTTGAAAATGTTGAATAGATATTTTTCTTCTGCTTTTGTAGTTCTTGTGTGCTGCAATGTGATGTAGCTTGTTTATATAGTGTCTTGATACAGCTCCGTTTGTGGGTGTTGGATGATTGCTTTGGAAGTTAAGTATTTGGTCTGTGTGTTGTTTTTCTGTAGACGCTGGTTTGAAGCTCTCCTCCACGTTCAGCTGTATGTTCAGCTGTTATGTCGAAGGATGGGAGTCTGTTGTCGCTCTCCTCCACGTTTGTGAATTTTATGCCATCAGGATGGTGTTGTATATTTCCTCTAATTTGTTCCATTTTGTGATGACAAAGGTGTTACCGACGTAGCAAACCCAAGGTTTGGGTTGGATAGATGGGAGGGCAGCTTGTTCAAGTCTCTGTATTATGCTTCTGCTATGACCCCTGATATTGGTGATCCCATAGGTGTTCTATCCACTTGTTTGTAGGTTTTGTTATTGAATGTGAAGTGGGTGGTGAGGCATAGGGGTCCACTAGCTTGATGATGTTGTGTTTGCTGATGAAGTTGGTGCTGTCTGGTCTTTGTGGCCCTCATTTACCTCGTAGTGATGTCAGTGTTTCTTTGACCAGGTCAATGTTAACAGATGTGAAAAGGGCTGTATGTCAAAGGAGACCATTATTTCAGCTTCTTCTATCTTGGTGTCTTTAGTGATGTTTTATAATATACTCTTAGATAATGCATTCAGTGGACCGACACATTAATTGGGCAATTCTTGAACTAATTTTTATACAGAAACTCAATGATTGACTATTTAAGGTTTTTGGTTGAATTCTCAGCTTGTGAAATTGTACAGATTTGTTGATAATTGTGTGGAAAATATTGTTTATCTAAAAGTTCTATCTTCCTTTATCCAAAGAACAGATGCCAGTCATTGATCTAAACCTTCCAAAGAGTTTCCACCTGAGGCTGAGATGATCAAGTGAAGCACTGAGTCAGTATTAATCAGTCACCTATCAATATATTCTCTTTTCAAATCATTGGTCATCTGTTCAAGGCATTAGCAGATTCTGAGCTTTGTCTTCAAATGTATCTCTTATCCAGAGAAAATACACATTTTTGCTCTGGGATTTCCACTTGTGTCCATGTCAGTCTATTACTTTTTGACAATTCACTTTAAAAGACAGATGTACAGAGGCTGGCTCCAACCTTTATATTCACTTAATAAATAAAACAATTAAAATAATATTGCAGCTGCTTTCTAATTGTTCTGCGTAATAATCATCATTCAACACAGATGGCAGGAAATATTTCTGTAATAATCACATCTATGTCCAAATTTGAGTGCCACATCATAACAATATTAATATCCTCTATGATAATACATACCATCCCTAATTTGTGACAGTAGGAATAGCTCATAATAATGTTGGAAATCAACAGCCATTAAGTTCAACAGACATCTTCTTGTAAAGAGAAGTCTTTCAGTGGCTTCAGCAAGGCGAAAGGCAAAGCAACATAAACCCAACAATTTGTAGAGGTTCAGAACTTCTCTGCATTTTTTGTTCCGTAAATTGTTGGATTTTTTTGATGTATAATACCAAATAATGGCAATGTATTACCCTAATAGCACATCTGCCTCATCATTTCTGAGATAATATTGCAAATATCACTGATTTTTACACTCCACAATTTTAAGATTTCTGTAGAAACATAAGCAGATCGCTATTTTTCCACAGATTAAAAAGGGAACAATTGAACCTCAGTGTCCATTTTCTCAGCATTCCAGTGAATCATCTTTGGTGTTTCAAGAATGGTCATTTTCATGCAGGCAAATTACAAATAAAAATAGAGATTGCTGGAAAAGCTCAGCATGTCTGGCAGCTTCTGTGGAGAGAAATCAGAGTTATCATTTCGGGTCGCGTGACCTTTCCTCAGAATATTCTTTTCAATGGTCTTCGGAATTATCTATTCCAAAATCATGGATTCAATAGACAAAAGACAATAGGTGCAGGAGTAGGCCATTCTGCCCTTCGAGCCTGCACCACCATTCAATATGATCATGGCTGATCATCCTTAATCAGTATCCTGTTCCTGCCTTATCTCCATAACCCTTGATTCCACTATCCTTGAGAGCTCTATCCAACTCTTTCTTAAGTGAATCCAGAGACTGGGCCTCCACTGCCCTCTTGGGCAGAGCATTCCACACAACCACCACTCTCTGGGTGAAGAAGTTTCTCCTCATCTCTGTCCTAAATGGTCTACCCTGTATTTTTAAGCTGTGTCCTCTGGTTCGGCCCTCACCCATCAGCAGAAATATATTTCCTGCCTCCAGAGTGCCCAATCCTTTAAAAATCTTGTATGTCTCAATCAGATCCCCTCTCAGTCTTCTAAACTCAAGGGTATACAAGCCTAGTAGCTCCAGTCTTTCAGCGTAAGGTAGTCCCGCCTTTCCAGGAATTGACCTCGTGAACCTACGCTGCACTCCCTCAATAGCCCAGAATGTCTTTCCTCAAATTTGGAGACCAGAACTGCCCACAATACTCCAGGTGTAGTCTCACCAGGGCCCTGTACAGCTGCAGAAGAACCTCTTTGCTTCTATACTCACTCTCTCTTGTTATGAAGGCCAGCATGCTATTAGCCTTCTTCACTACCTGCTGTACCTGCATGCTTACCTTCATTGACTGGTGTACAAGAACACCCAGATCTCTTTGTACTGCCCCTTTACCTAAATTGATTCCATTTAAGTAGTAATCTGCCTTCCTGTTCTTGCCTCCAAAGTAGTGACCATAATACAATAAGCTTCAATCTGCAATTTGAGAGGGAGAGGGTACAATCGGAAGTGACAATATTTCAGTTGAGTAAAGGGAACTATGGAGCTATGAGGGAGGAGCTGGCCAAAGTTCAATGGTGCAATACCTTAGCAGGGATGACAGTGGAGGAACAATGGCAGATATTTCTGTGTATAACGCAGAAGATGCAGGATCAGTTCATTCCAAAAAGAAAGAAAGATCCTAGGAGGAGGCATGGGTGGCCATGGCTGTGAGGGAAGTTAAGAAACATATAAAGTTAAAAGAGAAAACTGCATCTGCCATCTCACCTAGCCTGTCCAGGTCACCCTGTAATCTCTTAACATCCTCCTCACATTTCACCCTGCCACCAGCTCTGTATCATCAGCAAATTTGCTAATATTACTATTAATACCATCTTCTATATCATTAATATATATTGTAAAAAGCTACGGTCCCAGCACTGATCCCTG
>NC_057716.1:75216566-75232812 GCF_004010195.1 Chiloscyllium plagiosum | reverse complement strand
CAGTCTCTCCAACACCAATTCTTGGCAAATATAAATTCCCTTCAGTTCTGGTCCTTCAGCCGCTGTTACCTCAGGGAGATTGCTTGTGTCTTCCCCAGTGAACACAGATCTGAAGTACCAATTCAATTCTTCTGCCATTTCTTTCTTCCCCGTAATATATTCCCCTTTTTCTGTCTTCAAGAGCCCAATTTTAGCCTTAGCCATTTTTTTGCCTTTCACATACCTAAAAAAGCTTTTACTGTCCTCTTTTATATTATTGGCCAGTTTACCTTTGTACCTCATTTTTTTCTCTGCATATTTCCTTCTTAGTAATCCTCTGTTGTTCTTTAAAAGCTTCCCAGTCCTCCATTTTCCTACTTATCTTTGCTATGTTATACTTTTTCTCTTTTATCTTTATATGTTTCTTAACTTCCCTCACAGCCATGGCCACCCATGCCTCCTCCTAGGATCTTTCTTTCTTTTTGGAATGAACTGATCCTGCATCTTCTGCGTTATACACAGAAATATCTGCCTTTGTTCTTCCACTGTCATCCCTGCTAAGGTATTGCACCATTGAACTTTGGCCAGCTCTTCCCTCATAGCTCCATAGTTCCCTTTACTCAACTGAAATATTGTCACTTCCGATTGTACCCTCTCCCTCTCGAATTGCAGATTGAAGCTTATTGTATTATGGTCACTACTTCCCAATGGCTCCTTCACTTCGAGGTCTCTGATCAATTCTGGTTCGTTGCACAATACCAGATCCAGAATTGCCTTCTCCCTGAAGATTCCTTCACTCAATGATCCAACACAGAAAAAAAGAAATAGGTCACTTTGATCCTGTGCATCACTAGTTAAATTGTATATCAAGGCACCCTAATATTGAGGTAACATTAAGAAAAACAGCTTTTATCATTACATCATTGTTGTTCTTACAACCTCTGTCTCCTTGAGGTTGGAATTTAAGCCCAAATTTAAATATTGCTGTTTTGGTCAGCAGTAAAAACTAAGGAGCCATTAGGTTTAGAAAGACAAAAATAGAACTTTCTTCTCATACATTCTAGAAGACAACAATTTGATTTGGGAGAGCAATCCTAAACTTTCAAAAATCAGTGCTGGAGCCAAAATCTAGTAAAGTGTCAGTCACGCTCAGCTAGCTATCTATCTTACTGCCAAAAATAAAATTACAGGAAGAGAATTTAACTCTAGTCTTCTTCGTTTACAGATTTGGCATCTGCTTCTGTGTCCACGTCAAAAGATTTAGGAAAGGCTTGATATTCACTGTTTGAAAGCACTGACCAACTAACTCCGATTTAAAACATTGAATTTTATATTAATGCAAAAATATTACAGGCTGCAAAAATATGCAATGCAACACCAATTTAAAGCTACATGATAATTATGTTAACATTAAACTAATTTGTAATTTCCACATAAGCAGATTTACAGTCTCAGAACTAAGCCCGATTTTAAATCTGTTCTCAAATTTGAGCAGCAGCAACATGATGAGAGAGATGCTCAAAATGTTACAAATATTATCTTAACTATCAAACTTCATTTCCATCTGATTGTTTGCAATGACCAACTAAATAATGCATGTAATTTCTGGCAGGCCAAATAGGCTGGATGGCATTTCAGAGCAGGGTTGCACATCTTTAAGCGAGGTTTCATTCACAATGGTAATGTTCGTAATGCTGGTCTCCTTCTAAGTGATTCTTCTGTAAAAATGACTATGAACAATAGTGTTCATTAAAAGCAGATATAGTTTACTGGTGTGAGAAGGCAATGAAATGAGGAAGGTCTGGCTTGGAATCTGAAAGCTGTGCTCTTAGTCCCAATAGCACAGCAACATTAGTTCATCTGAATTAATCTATTTCTTCACATAAGAATATAGGACAAGAGGTGGCCATTCAGCTCTTTTGGCAAGCCTGTTCTGCCATTCAACTAATTCATTTACCGCAGCTCCATTTACCTTCCTCAACTCCACATTGCTTCATACCCATACCTACCAAAAATCTACTCTTTCAGCTTTACTTCCAACTTAATTTATTATTTGCCAATGTCATTCTCTTACTGCATCCAATTCAGAACAATATATCCTTCCTGGGATGCTGCATCTAAAACTTAACTCCAGGTGGAATCTGACTAAAACTTTATGCAACTGATGCAAAACTTTAACCTCTTTGTATTTTGGATCCCTAGTAGCTTTTTAGATTGTACCTATCTACTAGCTTTAAACAATCTATTTACATGGACTTCTATGTTTTTGCTGCAGTGCAATCTATTAAGGAATTAAGGGCTACGGGGAGAATGCGGGTAAGTGGAGTTGAAATGCCCATCAGCCATGATTGAATGGTGGAGTGGACTCGATGGGCCGAATGGCCTTACTACCGCTCCTATGTCTTATGGTCTTATTCACCATACTTTGGATCCTGGGACAATTGGAGCTTTTAAGATTGTGATTGATGGATATCTGTAAGGAAGGATATAATGAAATATGGAACAAATGTCAGTAAATGGATTTGAGGTACAGGTCAGCCATGATCTAACTAAATGATGGACTGTGCATGTGGCATCACTGATTGGCTCCTTGACAGTTTGGCTCCTAGTGGATAAGGAGCTGATGCGTGAAAGCTGCAAAACAAGGTGTATCTATACCTGGAACAGGTAGAGTGGGAGATGGCCGCTATTCTGCATGGGGTGGTTAGGAGATGTAGTGGAATGGGAGATGGTCAATTCAGGATTTGGGGAATGGATCCATCATGGGAAATGGAATAGGTACCTGCCATCCCAGGAATCCCTCCTTAGTCCTGCAAGTGCAAGTTGACCCTGGCCTATACATCCTATTCTGGTATTTCTGGTAAAATCCTCGTAAATAATTTTTGCCTCCTCTTTATATCTTCCAAATTTTTGTTTATAATCCCACAGCCAGAATCATACACAATAAGTCGGTTGCAGCCTAATCAATCAGCTTTGATATAAGCTAACTGTAATTTTGCAACCTTCTAATTCTGTTGCTCTAAACAGCCTAGGATTTATTTCTTAAGGTCTTACAACATGCATTGCTACTTATTGTGATTTGTGTATTTGTACTCTCAAGTCTCTAAACTTTTCTATCCTGTTATGTCCTTATTTTTAAGTAATCTGCATATTCCTTATTTCTCTTCCCAAAATGTAATGCTTTATATTTACTTCTATTCAAACCTTATGACAATTATATGTTTACTCTTTGGGTCTATCAAGTTTTCTTTGAATTTGTTACTATGCTCCTCAGTATTGAATATTCTCGCCAAGTGGGTGCCACCCAGAAATTTAGAAATTAAGATTTTGATTCCAAAACACAATTTGTTAACATAAATTGTGATCAAAGGCGATCTCAGCACTGATGCTTGTGGATCCTACCTTTAAAAAGCTTCTAATTTGGTTTGGTTTCTAATTTCTATCTTGCAGGTGCACATTCTGGTGGAAGGTAACTATCCCTAAACCTAAACAATGATTTCCAATCCACAATGCAATCTGGCTTAACATTTTCTGTTTTTATTTCAGTTTTTCAGCATTTGCAGTATTAACTCTCTCAGCTCTTCAGCCTACTACTTGTCTATGACACCGATAATGAAATTATCTGTTGTGCCAATTCAGCTAGTTATGGTTAGTAAGTTTTCAGATGACACCAGAAATGGTGGTGGAGTGAACAGTCAGGGAAGTTACCTCAGAGTACAATGGGGCCTTGAATGGATGGGCCAATGACTGAGGAGTGGCAGATGGTGTTTACTTTAGATAAATGTGAGGTGCTGCATTTTGATAAGGCAAATCAGAGCAAGATGCATACACTTATTGGTAAGGTCATGGGGAGTGTTGCTGAACAAAGAGAACTTGGAATGCAGGTTCATAGTTCCTTGAAAGTGGAGTCGCAAGTCGACAGAATAGTGAAGAAGGTATTTGGTACACCTACCTTTATTGGTCAGTGCATTGAGTAAATGACTTGGGAGGTCAAGTCACATCTGTACAGGACATTGGTCAGGCCACTTTTGGAGTATTGTGTTCAATTATGGTCTTCCTGCTACAGGAAAGATGTTAAATTTGAAAGGGTTCAGAAAAGATTCATAAGGATGTTGCCAGGGTTGAAGGGTTTGAGCTATAGGGAGAGGCTGAGTACACGGGGACTATTTTCCCTACAGTGTAGGAGACTGAGGGGTGACCTTGTAGAAGTTTATAAAATCATGAGGGTCATGTATAGGGTGAAAAGCCAACATCTTTTCCCTGAGGCAGGGGAGTCAAAATTAGAGGACACAGGTTTAAGGTGACAGGGGAAAGATTTAAAAGGAACCTAAGGGACAACTTTTTCATGCAGAAGGTAGTATGGAATGAGTTGCCAGGGGAAGTAGTGGAGGTTGGTACAATTATGACATTTAAAAGGCATCTGGATGGGTATATGAATAGGAAGAGTTTAGAGGGATATGGGCCAAATGCTGGCAAAAGGGACAGATGAATTTAGGATATCTAGTCAGCAAAGACAAGTTGGACTGAAGGGTCTCTTTCAATAACGTATATCTTATGTCTATTACTGTATAACTACAATTCAAATTATGAAACTTGTGCAGGTTTTTGAAATTTAACTGAGAGACAATGGTTAAAAATCCAATAATTTTTCTCTGCACTGAAGTGGAGATTTATTCGGACAGGTTTCAATTCTATTTGTGAAGAGGAGCAATTATCAACAATCTTGCAAGTCTTTGCTAGTTTCATCAGCACTGAGTGCCTGTATTTTGATTTCCATAGTCATAATAGATGCTGAATAATTCATTAAGCATCTCCTCAAAGATGCATTTTGCAGTTACGTTTTCTTTACCTGAAATAATGCCAACTGTGGTATGCTTTGAGAATGAGCTGAGAAACTGGCTCCATTCTGAGATCAAAGTGTACAAATGTTTTAATTTGGGTGAAATGAAAATTAATGTTAATCTTTTAATTAGGTAATAACGAACAAGAAGAATTAATTTAATATGAATTACAGCCACACAAGAGATTTCATTGAATTTAGAAAATTACTCATTTTTTATTATTATTGCTGTTTTTCATTCTCTTATTTTAAATAAGCAGTTTGCACATAAGCAATGTGAAGTCTAAGAGCTGTGTGAGGTATGTTTCATCTGAGGTTTCAGAGTGATCCTCTGTTGATTCAAAGCAAATGTTATACATATGCAAAATCATGATTCATATGTTTAAGGAGTATCTATTTTTAGTTTCAGAAATGTAATTTTTAAATGCAAGTGAAGAAACCTGGGCTTTAGACACTGATAAACATCACTAAGACTTTTGCTGTACAAAGGATATTTTATGTTTACTCAAAAAGGTCACAGGTGGAAATGTAAAAGTACTTAATAAGGGAAACTACTTTAAGTCTTGTCGAAATGGTATGACTGCAGTTGTATTCATAAGGGGTTTTCATTATTCATCCAGATAAAATAAAAGTAAGGAAGCAATGGATAAGCCAGAGGAAATTTAAATTATTTAAGTTGCTCTCAGTTCAAATAGTCAACTGAACATGAAGATACCCCTGGTCTCTCATTTATGCCTTTCAACCAGCTTTCAATCTTAAACATTGAGATGCACAATCAATATTAATGGTAGAGTCATAGAGATGTACAGCAAGGAAACAGACCAGTCCAATCCATCCATGCCGACCCACTATCCCAACCCAATCTAGTCCCACCTGCCAGCACCCAGCCCATATCCCTCCAAACCCTTCCTATTCATATACCCATAGGTGTGGATAAGAGAAAAAAGGTTGCTTCTGCTAACAGCAAACCCATGCAAATAAACACTGGGCTTTGGGTGATGTTTTTTTTTATTCATTCACAGGATGTGAGCATTGCTGGCTGGCTAGCATTTATTGCCAGTCCATCGTTGCCCTTGAGAAGGTGGTCGTGAGCTGCCTTCTTGAACCTCTGCAGTCCATGTGCTGTGGGTTGATCCATTTTGTGATTAATGAGGGAATTCCAGCATTTTGACCCAGATACATTGAAGGAACAGTGATATGTTTCCAACTCAGGATGGTGAGTGACTTGATTGGAAACCTGCAGGTGGTGGTGCTTCCATCTATCTGCTGCCCTTGTCCTTCTAGATGGAAGTGGTCATGGGTTTGGAAAGCGCTGTCTAAAAATCTTTGGTGAATTTCTGCAGTACATCTTGTAGATAGTACACATTGCTGCAACTGAGCATTGGTGGTAGAGGGAATAGATGTTCATAGATGTGGTGCCAATTAAGTGGGCTGCTTTGTCCTGGATAGTATCAAGCTTCTTTAATGTTGTGTGGCTGCACCCATTCAGGCAAGTGGGGAGTATTGAATCACACATCTTACTGTGCCTTGTAGATAATGGACAGGCTTTGAATAGTCTGGAGGTGAGCTACTTGCCGAAGTATTCCTAGCCTCAGACTTCCTCTTCTAGTCTATGTGGTGTGCCTAGTTGAGTTTCTGGTCAATGGTAACCCTAAGGGTGTTGGAGAATTCAAATATGGTAACACCATTGAATGTCAAGGGGCATTAGTTAGATTGTCTCTTCTTGGAAATGGTCTTTGCCTGGCATTTGTGTGGCATGAATGTTACTTATCACTTGTTAGCTCAAGCCTGCACATTGTCCAGATCTTCTTGTATTTGGATATGGACTGCTTTAGTACCTGAGGAGTCGTGAATGGTGGTAAACATTATGCAATCTTTGGCGAACATCCTCACATCTAACGTTATGATGGTGGGAAGGTAATTGAAGAAGCAGCTGAAGATGGTTTGACTGAGGACACTACCCTGAGGAACTCCTGCAGAGATGTCCTGAAGCTGAGGTGATTCATCTCCAACGACCACAATCATCTTCCTTTGTGCCATGTGTGATTGCAAGCAGCACAGCTTTTGCCCCATAATGCCTACTGATTCCAGTTTTGACATCAAGGATTGTCACTCTGACTGTCAATTGTGTAATCAAAATGGAGGACAGGTTTTTTAATGGCCTGAAGTAGTTGAACTCAATGTCAAGTCCTGAAGACTGTAAAGTTTCTCTATAGAAAATGAGGTACAATTCCTCCAGCTTGAATTGATCTTGATTGGAACACTGCAGCAAATCTAAGATGGACAATGTTGGTATAGGAGCAAGATGGCTTATTGAAATGGCCAATAACTGTAAAATTGAGGTCATTCTTGTGAACAGAATGAGGGTGTCCTGCAAAGTGGTCACCCAATTTACGATTAGTCTCACCAATGTTGTAGAGATTTCATCTTGAGTAGATTGAACTAGATTGAAAGAAGTATAAACAAATTATTACTTCATTTGTCAGGGTGTATTTTTATCCTCAGGCAGTGAGGAAGAGGACACAAAAGGACAATTCTTACACCTTATGTATTTGCATGTGAAGGTGCTGTTGGCCTGGGGGAGGGTGGGGTGGGATGGGGGTAATGAGGAACTTTAAGATGCAGTAGTGGAGTAGACCAGGTTGTTGTGGACAGAACAGTCCCTGAGAAGGAGACAATAGAAAGGAGGGGATGATGTGTTTGGTGATGGCATTCTGCTTGAGGTGACAGAAATGATGGAGGATAATTCCATCAAGGTGGAGTCTGGTGGGGTAGAAAGTGAGGATATGGAGAACCCTATTGTTGTTATGGGAGGAAAGGGAAAGGATGAGAGCAGAAGTACAGGAAATGGATCAGATACAGCTGAAGGCCCTATCAACTATGGTGGGTATAGGGAGGGGTGTGCAAGTCCTCAGTTGAGGGAAAAAGGGAACAGACCAGAGAATCCCCTGCAGAAGGTGGTAGCATCAGATCAGATGCAGCAGATGGAGATTGGAATAGAATCCTTGCAGGAAGCGGATTGTGCATAAATGTAGTCAAGGGAGTCAATGGCCTTGTAATGGAAATGGGTGAAGAGCCAATCCCTTTAAACAGAAACAGAGAATTAAGAAAAAGAAGAGAATTATCAATGAATGATCAGGTGAAGGAGAGAGGAGGATGGATATTGGAAACAAAACAAATTTTTCCAGTTTTGGACATAAGCGGGAAACAGCACTGAGGATGTCATTGATGTACTGGAGATGTGAGTAGCGGCCTCTGAGTAGGATTAGAATATTCCATCTACCCTACAAAGACAGAGGAATATCTTGCATTATCTGGGTACATATAACACACGTTTAACAGCCAGTATGTGGGATGAGTGAAAGCAAAATTTGTTGAAGTTGAGACCAGCTCAACCAGCTGAATGATGGTAATGGTGGTGGTGAACTGTTCTGGCCTCTTTCAAGGAAGAAGCAGGCTGCCTTCACACCAGCCAGATGGAAGATGGATGTGTCGAGGGATTGCACATCCACAGTGAAGAGGGCCAAAAAAACTGGAGAGTGTGGAACCAATGTAAATCATCAGACAAATCACAAATGTGAGTGGCAAGAGATTGGACAAAGAGAGAAAAGATTGAGCCAACATAGCATGAAAAATAACTAGTGGTCAGGAACAGACTGAAATGATGGAGGTGCCAGGGCAGTCCTGTTTGTATTTTTTGAGAAGAAGGGCAAGCAGACTGCACAGGGTTGGGGATCTATGCGGTAGGAAACTATGCAGGGAAGATCACCACAGGAGTAGAGGTCAATGACAGTCCTGGGAACAATAGCTTGATGTTCAGCATTAGGGTCATAACCCAAGGGGAGATAGAAGGATGTGCCTGATTATTGGTGCTCAGCCTTTGCCAGGTGGAGGTCAGCTTGCCAGATAACTAAAGCACTGCATTTACATTATTGTGCTTTAATATTAGTTATTCATCCTGTTGTCTTTCTATTACATTGACAATGAAATGATTTATTGTGTTCATTTAACAATCATATAGATGTTAGTAGCATCAATCTACAAAGCTACGTTTGCGGTGGCCCCCGTGTAAGACTGCAAGAAGGAAGGTACCATATTGCTGGAAAGGTTTAGCAGGTCGGGTGGCATCTCTGGAAAGAAATCAGAGTTAAAGGTTTGGCTTCAGTGACCCTTCCTCAGAACAGTGCGGGCGCTGGTGAACTGTTCCAGGCTCTTGTCAAGGAAGAAGCAGGGAACCTCCAGATGCGGGCTGGCTGTGTAAAGGAATTACACATACACGGTGAAGATCGGGTTTCTCGTTCTAAGTTCTCCCGCAAGAGGAAACATCCTTTTCACATCTATCTGTCATTATCCCTCAGGATCTTAGGTGTTTCAAATCAAGTCACATTTTATCCTTGTAAATTCTAGTTGGTACAGACCTAGACTGTCCAACCATTCCTCATCAGACAACTCAGGTATTAGTCCAGTAATGATGTGGAGGTACCGGTGTTGGACTGGTTTGGACAAAGTTAAAAATCACACAACACTAGGTTAAAGTCCAACAGGTTTATTTGGAAGCACTAGCTTTCGAAGCACTGATGAAGGAGCAGTGCTCTGAAAGCTAGTGCCTCCAAATAAACCTGTTGGACTATAACCTGGTGTTGTGTGATTTTTAACTTAGTCCAGTAAACCAACTCTGAATTATTTCCACTGCATTTACATTTCACCTGAAATAAGACCTATACTGCACAGTACTTCATATGTGGTCTCACCAATGCTCTGTATAACTGAAGCATAACCTGTTTTCTTTTGTATTCAATTCTCTTTTTTTAGGGACAGGATGTATCTGGGCAAGTTTCCAGCTGGCCAAGTAGATGCCAGTGTTGTATCTGTAACTTTTGCTAGAGATATGGCTAGTTCTGGAGCATAAGGCTTCAGGTCTGTCACTAGAATACCCGGTCTGTAGCATTTTCAGTATTCAGTTATTTCTTGATCCCACATTGAGCGAACTGAATTGGTTGAAGACTGGTATCTCATGATGCTGGGAACCTCCAGGGGAGGCAGAGATGGATCAACCACTTGGCCCTTCAGGCTGAATATGAATGCAAATACCTCAGCCTTACTATTGTTCTGTAAAACAATAAGTGGTCACCTATTTAAGCCAAAGACGAGAAAAAATGTTATCTCACAGTACGTAATATAGACTTTGATTTTTTTTTTCCTTGAAAGGTGGCAAAAGCAGTGTTTTTGAATATTTTTCAGACAACAGTGGATAGATTCTTGGTAAATAACTAGAGTGGCCAGATCAGCCAGAACCACTTTGATTGGTGGAACAGGCATGAAGGATCTAGTGTCTTCTGTTCATAGCTTGTGTGTTCATATATGTGTAAGAAGTATGACAGCACCCAGGACAGTCTGTTTTATTGGTACAGTCCACATTAACTCTGAGACACCGTGTACCAGTGTGAATCATGAAAAGGTGAATTACAGCAACTCACCAAGGTTCCTTCATTGGTATCTTCCTCTCCCACCACAAAGGAAAAGAGCAGCAGATGCCTGGGTACACGATCACCCGCACGTTCCTCTGCCAGTCACACTGCATCCTGACTTGAAACTATATCACCATTCCTTTCAAGTCACTAAGTCAATATCTTGAAACACTTGAAGAAATGAGTAGAAGTTTCTTTTAATAGGAATGGATGAAGAGGGTTGGGAGAAGGCTAATGTGGAGCATAATTGCCAGCATAGAGTTTTTGGGTTGAATAGTCTGTTTCTGGGCCAGAAATTTGATGCAAAAGTTAAAGTACTCATTGGGTTGACAGGAAAAAAAAATCCAGACATTTGAGTTTATTACTCTGGTAAACTTTGTTTATCTACTTAGTGTCAAAATTTTAATTACCAATAATGTTAAATTGCCCACAGTGCATGAAGACTTCAACTTTGCATTGTTCATTAAGTCATAAAAGCATCCTGAAGGATACTTAATTAGTATTGCATGAAGGGACACTAATTTTTCAGAATTTTATTATCTCAGTAAAGTTCACAGGCACAATGTCATGACAACAACCCAAAGTGAACAAACTTAGATTTACATAAATTAAATTTTATTATCACACCAACAATACTGGTGAAGATCTGTGTTCCCAAACTAATTCAACCCTTGTGCCATGTTGTCACATTTCACCAACAACACTGGCATCTACTCAAAAATGTGGAACATTGCCCAGGTACATCTGGCCACAAAAGCAGAGCATAACCCAATCCAGCCAATTTTTGTCCCATCAGCCTCTTCTTCATCATCAGTAAAGTGGTAGAAGGTGTTGTCAATCGTGCTGTCAAGAAGGAGAAAGTGAGGACTGCAGATGCTGGAGATCAGAGTCAAGAGTGTGGTGCTGGAAAAGCACAGCAGGTCAGGCAGCATCCAAGGTGATGAAGGGCTTATGCCCAAAATGGCGATTCTCCCGTTCCTTGGATGCTGCCTGACGTGCTGTGCTTTTCCAGCACCACACTCTTGGTGCTGTCAGGAAGCACTTGCACAACAGTAACCCACTCATCCATGGTCAGTCTGGGTTCTGCCAGGACCACCAGATTCCTGAACTCATTGCAACCTCAGTATAGCAAAATATATACATCCTTGCTGACTAGCAACCCAAGGTATTTGGTTGTGTGACTGCACTAATTAGTGCGGCAAGGCATGAATGTTTTAAGCAAGTAGGTGCTAAGTGAGTGCTAAGAGAAAAAGTGAGCAGCCCTTGTTCAATTTGTGTGCTGGATCAATGTGCATGAAGTGCACCTGCTGTAGCCTTTTAAAGTTTATTGCTAGCTTGCCCTGCAATACATGTCTATGCTTCCAGAGCACTCTGCCAGTTTATCAGTGAGGTACCCTGATATTTTGGATGCAGATGTCTGGATGAGGGATGTATGTAGCTGGAGCTCATAGAATGTTCTGAGGTGCTATTTGGTCATGTGTATCATGGAGATCCTTTGGATCAAGCAGCAAGCTGAATTCTCCGAGCACCTGTTCTGGTTTCCATGCCAAGCTTTCTCAACATTGAGCTTGTTTGTCACAAAGGAAGAAGAAAGGAAGTTTAATATTAATGAGGCACATGTGGGGCATGAGCAAGGTTTTTAACAATCAACCAATTCCTTTAATTGACAGCTCAGTATTACCTAGCAAACGTTCACACTGCTTCTGGAAAGCAAACTTATGGAATTGGATCCTCCCAACATCTACATGGACCTCATCAGATTTCTCATCCAATTTTACCACAAATCTCTACATTGTCCACATCGCTCAGATCCCTACAACATTCCATCTGTTATTTTCTGTTTTGCACATTCTCTCAGATGTTCCCCAATCATTTCCAATTCTGTTTGAGCTCACATAGTAACACAAGGCTGCAAACAAACTGTTAAACTGCTTCAATCCACTTTCAATACTTGACGATAAAGGTGTGACTGCCAATACAATTTCTACTTACTTAGCTGAATTCCTTCCAAAGCAAGTCGTGTGTCTAATGATAGTTGAAAATTTAAAGTTAATCTTTATTTCCTCAATGACCAATTGAAGTAGTTTGGAATGTACTCCATCTTGTGCTGGATATTTAACACATTTTCAGTACAGTTTCATTATCAGGCCTTACATTTATTATTTATTCTTTTATTAATTTAATTTGGACAATTTCTTCCCTCTTCTCTGAAAATGTCAGAGTAAGATATTCACTGATTAGATTCCCTTCGACACTCTGAAGAGCAACACACCCAGACCCATTCCCCCCTTCACCTAACACTACGGGCAATTTAGCATGGCCAATTCACCTAACCTACACATCTTTGAACTGTGGGAAGAAACCAGAGCACCCGGAGGAAACCCACGCAGTCACGGGGAGAATGTGCAAACTCCACACAGACAGTTGCCTGAGGCAGGAATTGAACCCAGATTTCTGGTGCTGTGAGGCAGCAGTGCTAACCACTGTGCTGCCCACATGCCTTGTCTACCACAAAACACAAACTTCCCATTTGCTTTGATCTATTTCTTGCAATATGTTTGCAATTGCTAGCATTAATAAATATCTATGTTTGTACTAGAAACATACAAGCTGCTACAGCTGTACTCAAACATTTCAAAAACATTTACACTGAATCAGCACTTCCTGGTTTGTAGATTGTGGCATTTCTGAAATTTGCATTCCTTGCTCAAAACAATGTACAAAGTTAATTATCACTTGGATCAGTGTATTCTGATGCTATTCTGCAGAAGAACCATTGCCACCCTGATTACTCTAGGATTGCCCACTAGTAAATCAATACAATTTTTCCATGTCTTCATCTACAATATGCCATGTATACAAAACATATAAAACAGACATTGTTTGCCTAATTTTCTTTGGGAATCACAAGTGAATCTTAATTAATTGTAGTTTATGAAGGAGACAGGATCCAAGTGAGGAGAAGAAAGGCAAATCTGGAGGGCACAAAGGCTTTTATCAGAATTTCAAAGTCAATGAAGTAAAAGGGTCAATATTTTGGAGACAAAAGTAGGCAGACTTCATGATGGATGGGATGCAGTGTTTGAAGCTCAGCTCAAATCAGATAGCAAGACAATATACCATTGAGCAAGAACTTCAAAAGAGATTCAGGAGAATGAGATGGATTAGTAAAGTGAGTACCGTTCTGGCATTCCAACCTTTGAGTATTGGTAATCTATAAATAAAGAATTTAAAGGAAGGAATAAAATAAATGTGATGGTGACTATTGAAGTTGAAACAATTACAGGAGATATACTGACATCATTGGGACAGATTGGCATAGATGGATTATAGGGCAGTGCATCAGTGCATGGCAAGAAGACAGTGGAAGAGAATGCTAACAGTATCGAAGGTAAAGGGACCAGATAAAAACAAAATACTGTGTGTGCAGGAAATCCAAAACAAACATGGTGAGTTGAAAGATGAGTCAGATTGGACTGTAGACATTAACTCTGTTTCTCCACAGATGCTGCCAAAATTGCAGAGTTTCTCCAGCATTTTCTGTGTTTGTTGTGAAGTGACCAGAATATGATTGACAAATTTGCTGATAACACAAAACTAGTTAGGAGAGTAGGTTGCAAATCATAGAATAGAATCATAGAATTCTTACAGCGTGGAACCAGGCCATTCACCCCATCGAGTCCACACTTACCCTCCAAACATCATCCCAGCCAGACACACACCCCAACTCTATCTCTGTAACCCTGCATTTTCCAGGACAAACTCACCTAGAATGTACATCCCTGGACACTATGGGCAATTTAACATGGCAAATCCTCCTAACCTGCACACCTTTGGACCGTGGGAGGAAATCAGAGCACCTGGTGGAAACCCACGCAGAATGTGCAAACAGACAGTTGCTCAAGAATTGGACTTAACCTGGATCCCTGGCGCTGTGAGGTGGATTGAGGTACTAAGGAAGTATAAGATGCAGTAAAGGAGTAGACCAGGGTGTTATAATCAAACAGTCCCCGAAGAAGACAGACATTAGAAGGGAGGGGATGACATGTTTTATTGGTGGCATTCTGCTAGATATGATGGAAATGGTGGAGGATGAATCTTTCAATGTGGAGAGGGAAAGTGGGGTGAAAAGTGAGAACATAGGGAACCCTGTTGCTGTTCTGGGAGGAAGGGAATAGATGAGAGCAGAAATGTAGGAAATAGTTCAGATATAGCTGAGGGCCCTGTTAACCATGCTGGGTGTGGGGTGACATATACAATGTTATGGAACAGGCGAGCCCCTCAAAACACTTTAAGGTAGCTCAGACCCTAATATTTTCTTATTTTAAAGGCAGATATAAAGTGGATATTCCAGGAATGATGCAGCTAATCAAACCACTTAGCTTTAAGCAAAACAGAATTTATTTACACTACAGTTGAAAGACGAACAAAAGAAAATAGGATTTAGAATAACTTAAAAGGATTTTGTGTAATCCAAGATGGCAGATGGGACCAACTTCTGGCTGTAACAGGCTGCTCCTTTTTTGAGGTATTTTACGTGTTGAAGGTGATTTATTGAATTCCACAGGAGCGGCAATTACTGTTTCATATCCTGTTGCATTGTTTTGGAACTTTGGAGAAAAAAAAGTCAAAATAACAGCACTTTTAAAAGGGAGAGGAACAGACAAAGGAAGCACATGGTGAGGTCAGTGCAGGAGAGAGAGAGAGAGAAAGAAACCTATATTGCTAACTGACAAAGCAGTCAACCTGCACAGGTAGCGCCTTTACTGTTTGAATTCATGTATCACTGGACATCGGAGTGCGTCTGGGAAAACTAACAAACAGTGAAATTCACAACTGTTCTTGGAGGAACCTGTTTGGGAGAGGTCACAGCGCAGAAAGAGATACGTGAATATTTTAAGTGTGGTCTTACAGTAAGTCTGCAGTAGTGAGTAGAGTGAGTTTTTTCTTCATTATATGTTTTATTGAAATAAGTTTCTTGATAAAACTTTAAAATATAAGCCTTAAGTATTAAGTTAGCCTGGACTAGTGTTTTGTAGAGGAATAAGACAGTGCTATTTTCTGGGTCTGTAGATTGAAAGAAGCAAAAATGACCTTTAGTAGAGTGATGTGCTCTTTGTGTCAGATGTGGTAGTTTAGGGAGTGTTTAAATGTTACTGAGGATTATATCTGCAATAAATGCAGTTAGTGGTTGAGGAATTTACAAGAGCTGTGATGGATGGCAATTATAGGAAGGGCGAAAAATCACAGATACAGTCACATAGATGGGTTAGCTCCAGCAAAGGTAAGAGAGGTAGGCAAGTAGTGCAGGAGTCTTCTGCAGGTATCCCCATTTCAAACAGATATGCTGTTTTGGAAAAAATAGAGGGTGATGGATTCTCAGGGGAATGCAGCATGAACAGCTAAGTTTATGATATTGACACTGGTTCTAATGCAATGAGGGGTATGCCGGGTTCCAAGAGATCAATTTCGTTAAGGGACTCAAGTCTGAGGCACAGACAGAAGTTTCTGTGGCCAGCAGTGAAAAATCAGAATGGTGTGTTGCTTCCCTGATGCCAGGATCAAGGATGTCTTGAGAAAGTGCAGAATGTTCTAAAGGGGGAGAGGGCCCAGCTGGAGGTCATTGTACACATTGGAACCAATGACATAGGAAGGGAAAAAGATGAGATTCTGAAGGGAGAATATAGAGAGTTAGGCAGGAATTTAACAAGGAGATCCTCAAGAATAGTAATATCTGGGGTACTCCCAGTGCTGCAAGCTCGTTAGGGTAGGAATAGAAGGATAGAGCAGATGAATGCATGGCTGAGGAGCTGGTGTATGGGAGAAGAATTCACATTTTTAGATCATTGGAATCTCTTCTGGGGTAGAAATGATCTGCATAAGAAAGATGGATTGCACCTGAATTGGAAGGGGACTAACATACTGGTAGGGAGATTTGCAAGAGCTGCTCGGGAGGATT
>NC_057716.1:75177569-75216523 GCF_004010195.1 Chiloscyllium plagiosum | reverse complement strand
GGGGCAGGTGGCAAGGGGATCCAGGGAGATAGTGAGAAAAGATTTCAATTTGAGATTGGTACAGTTGAGAATAAAGGCGAGGCGAGTGAAACAGTCGGGGCAGGCAGTGACAAAGCAGAGAACAGGTAGGACTGAAAATTAAACTTGCATTTATTTCAATGCAAGAGGGCTGACATGCAAGGCACATCAACTCAGGGCATGGTTAGGAACATGGGACTGGGATATCATAGCAATTACAGAAACATGGCTCAGGGATGGACAGGACTGGCAGCTTAATGTTCCAGGATACAAATGCTACAGGAAGGATAGAAAGGGAGGCAAGAGAGGAGGGGGAGTGGCGATTTTGGTAAGGTATAGTTCAAAGTTTGTGAGAAGATTTGAAGCTCGGGTGCTCGTTGTTGTGATTTTGTTCGCCGAGCTGGGAATTTGTGTTGCAGACGTTTCGTCCCCTATCTAGGTGACAGCTGGAACTGACAACCGGAAGCGGCAGATTCAAACCACTACAAATGCCGGAGGAAAGATCACAGAAGCGCTTCACAGGAGGCTCCCAAGCACTGAGGATGTCACCTAGACAGGGGACGAAACGTCTGCAACACAAATTCCCAGCTCGGCGAACAAAACTACAACGGTAAGGTATAGTATTACAGCTCTATTGAGGGAGGATATTCCTGGGAATACATCCAGGAAAGTTATTTCGGTGGAACTGAGAAATAAGAAAGAGATGATCACCTAATTGGGATTCTATTATAGACCCCCAAATAGTCAGAGGGAAATTGAGAAACAAATTTGTGAGGAGTTCTCAGTTACCTGTAAGAATAATAGGGTAGTTATGGTCAGAGATTTTAACTTTCCAACCAGAGACTGTGACTGCCATAGTGTTAAGGGAGAGGAATTTGTTAAGTGTGCACAAGAAATTTTTCTGATTCAGTATGTGGATGTACCTACGAGAGAAGGTGCAAAATTTGGGAAATAAGAGAAGGATCCTACTCTTGGGAAACAAGACAATGCAGTGACAGAGGTGTCCGTGGGGGACCACTTTGGGACCAGCGACCATAAATTCTATTAGTTTTAAAATAGTGATGGAAAAGGATAGACCAGATCTAAAAGTTGAAGTTGTAAATTGGAGGAAGGCTAATTTTGATGATATTAGGCAAGAACTTTCAAAAGTTGTTTTGGGGCAGATGCTCGCAGGTAAAGGGATGGCAGGAAAATGGGAAGCCTTCAGAAATGAGATAACAATAGTCCAGAGAAAATATATTGGCGCTGCGAGGCAGCAGTGCTAACCACTGTGCCACCGTGCCGCCCACAATTTTGATGATATTAGGCAAGAACTTTCAAAAGTTGTTTTGGGGCAGATGTTCGCAGGTAAAGGGATGGCAGGAAAATGGGAAGCCTTCAGAAATGAGATAACAATAGTCCAGAGAAAATATATTCCTGTTAGGGTGAAAGGAAAGCCTGCTAAGTATTGGGAATGCTGGATGACGAAAGAGATTGAGGGTTTGGTTAAGAAAAAGAAGGAAGCATGTGTAAGGTATAGAGAGGATAGATCGCTGATTGGAGGCAGATGTTCACAGGTAAAGGGACAGCTGGAAAATGGGAAGCCTTCAGAAATGAGATCATGAGAATCCAGAGAAAGTATCTTCCTGTCAGCGTGAAAGGAAAGACTGGTAGGTATAAGGAATACTGGATGACTAAAGAAATTGAGGGTTTGGTTAAGGAAAAGAAGGAAGCATATGTCAGGTATAAGAGGGGAATCTTTGAAGTGTATAAAGGCAGTAGGAGTATACTTAAGAGAGAAATCAGGAGGGCAAAAAGGGGGCAAGAGATAGCTTTGGCAAATAGAATTAAGGAGAATCCAAAGGATTTTTACAAATACATTAAGGACAAAAAGGTAACTAAGGAGACAATAAGGCCCCTCAAAGGTCAGCAAGGCGGCCTTTGTGTGGTTCCATAGGAGATGGGGGAGATACTATTTACTGTGGAAAAGGACATGGAAGATATAGAATGCAGGGAAATAGATGGTGACATCTTGAAAAATGTCGACTTTACAGAGGAGGAAGTATTGGATGTCTTGAAACACATAAAAGTGGATAAATTCCAGGACCTGATCAGGTGTATTCGAGAATTCTGTGGGAAGCTAGGAAAGTGATTGCTGGGCCCTTGCTGAGATATTTGCATCATCGATAGTCACAGGTGAAGTGCTGGAAGACTGGAGGTTGGCTAACTTGGTGCCACTGTTTAAGAAGGGTGGTAAGGACAAGCCAGGGAACTATAGACCGGTGAGTCTGACATCAGTGGTGGGCAAGTTGCTAGAGGGAATCCTGAGGGACAGGATGTACATGGATTTGGAAAGGCAAGAACTGATTAGGGATACTCAACATAGCTTTGTATCTGGGAAATTATATCTCACACAATTGATTGAGTTTTCTGAAGAAGTAACAAAGAGGTTTGATGAGGGCAGAGTGGTGAATGTCATCTAAATGGACTTCAGTAAGGCATTCAACATGGCACCCCATGGGAGACTGGTTAGCCAGGTTAGTTCTCATGGAATACAGGGAGAACTAGCCATTTGGATACAGAACTGGCTCAAAGATAGAAGACAGAGGGTGATGGTCGAGGGTTGTTTTTCAGACTGGAGGCCAGTGACCAGTGGAGTGCCTCAAGGATCGGTGCTGGGTCCACTACTTTATGTCATTTATATAAATTATTTGGATGTGAGCATAGAGAGGAGGGGGAGTGGCATTCTTGATAAGCGATAGCATTACAGCTATGCTAAGGGAGGATAATCCCGGAAATACATCCAGACAAGTTATTTGGGTGAAACTGAGAAATATGAAAGGGATGATACCTTATTGGGATTGCATTACAGACCTCCCAATAGTCAGAGGGAACTTGAGAAACAAACCTGTAAGGAGATCTCAGCTTTCTGTAAGAATAATAGGGTGGTTATGGTAGCGGATTTTAACTTTCCAAACACAGACTGGGACTGCCATAGTGTTAAGGGTTTAGATGGAAAGGAATTTGTTAAGTGTGAACAAGAAAATTTTCTGATTCAGTATGTGGATGCACCTTCGAGAGAAGGTGCAAAACTTGACCTACTCTTGGGAAATAAGGCAGGGCAGGTGACTGAGGTTTCAGTGGGGGAGCACTTTGGGGCCAGAAATCATAATTCTATTAGATTTAAAACAGTGGTGGAAAAGGATAGACCAGATCTAAAACTTCAAGTTCTAAATTGGAGAAAGGCCAATTTTGACGGTATTAGGCAAGAATTTTTAAAAGCTGATTGGGGCAGATGTTCGCAGGTAAAGAGATGGCTAGAAAACGGGAAGCCTTCAGAAATAAGATAACGAGAATCCAGAGAAAGTATATTCCTGTTAGGGTGAAAGGAAAGGCTGGTAGGTAAAGGGAATGCTGGGTGACGAAAGAGATTGAGGGTTTGGTTAAGAAAAAGAAGGAAGCATATGTAAGGTATAGACTGGATAGATCGAATGAATCCAGAGAAGAGTATAAAGACAGTAGAAGTATACTTAAGATGGAAATCAGGAGGGCCAAAAGGGAACATGAGATAGCTTTGGCAAATAGAGTTAAGGAGAATCCAAAAGGTTTTGACAAATACATTAAGGACAAAAGGGTAACTAGGGAGAGAATAGGGCCCTGCAAAGATCAACAAGGCGGCCTTTGTGTGGAGTCACAGAAAATGGGGTAGATACTAAATGAGTATTTTGTATCTGGATTTACTGTGGAAAACGATATGGAAGATATAGAATGTAGGGAAATACCTTGCAAAATGTCCATATTACAGAGGAGGAATTGCTGAATATCTTGGAATGCATAAAGATGGATAAATCCCCAGGACCTGATCAGGTGTACCCTGGAACTCTGTGGGAAGCTAGAGACGTGATTGCTGGGCCTCTTGATGAAATATTTGTGTCATCGATAGTCGCAGGTGAGATGCCAGAAGACTGGAGGTTGACTAACGTGTGCCACTGTTTAAGAAGAGTGGTAAGGACAAGTCAGGGAACTGTAGACCAGTGAGCCTGACGTCGGTGGTGGGTAAGTTGTTGGAGGGAATCCTGAGGGAAAGGATGTACATGTATTTGGAAAGGCAAGGACTGATTCGGGATAGTCAACATGGCTTTGGGCGTGAGAAATCATGTCTCACAAATTTGATTGAGTTTTTGAAGAAGTAACAAAGACAATTGATAATAGCAAAGTGATAGATGTGATCTTTATGGATTTCAGTAAGGCGTTTGACAAGGTTCCCCATGGCAGACTGATTAGCAAGGTTAGATCTCATGGAATACAGGGAGAACCAGCCATTTGGATACAGAACTGGCTCAAAGGTAGAAGACAGAGGGTGGTGGTGGAGGATTATTTTTCAGATTGGAGTCCTGTGACCAGTGGAGTGCCACAAGGATCGGTGCTGGGTCCTCTACTTTATGTCATTTACATAAATGATTTGGATGCGAGCATAAGAGGTACAATTAGTAAGTTTGCAGATGACACTAAAATTGGAGGTGTAGTGGACAGCGAAGAGGGGTATCTCAGATTACAACAGGATCTTGACCAGATTCGCGAATGGGCTGAGAAGTGGCAGATGGAGTTTAATTCAGATAAATGTGAGGTGGTGCATTTTGGGAAAGCAAATCTTAGCAGGATTTATTCACTTAATGATAAGGTCCTCTGGAATGTTGCTGAACAAAGAGACCTTGGAGTGCAGATTCATAGCTCCTTGAAAGTGGAGTCGCAGGTAGATAGGATAGTGAAGAAGGTGTTTGGTATGCTGTCCTTTATTGGTCAGAATATTGAGTACAGGAGTTGCAAGGTCATGTTGTGGCTGTACAGGACATTGGTCAGGCTACTGTTGGAATATTGCATGCAATACTGGTCTCCTTCCTATCGGAAAGATGTCATGAAACTTGAAAGGGTTCAGAAAAGATTTACAAGGATGTTGCCAGGGTTAGAGGATTTGAGCTATAGGGAGAGGCTGAACAGGCTGGGGCTGTTTTCCCTGTAGTGTTGGAGGCTGAGGGATAACCTTATAGAAGTTTACAAAATTATGAGGGTCATGGATAGGGTAAATAGACAAAATCTTTTCCCTGGGGTCGGGGAGTCCAGAACTAAAAGGCATAGATTTAGGGTGAGAGGGGAAAGATATAAAAGAGACCTAAGTGGCAACTTTTTCATGCAGAGGGTGGTACGTGTATGGAATGAGCTGGCAGAGGAAGAGGTGGAGGCTGGTACAATTGCAACATTTTAGAGGCATTTGGATGGGTCTATGAATAGGAAGGGTTTGGAGAGATGTGGGCCGGGTGCTGGCAGGGTGTGACTAGATTGGGTTAGCATGGATGGGTTGGACCGAAGGGTCTGTTTCCATGCTGTACATTTCTATGACTCAATAAGAGGTAAGTTTGCAGATGACACACAAATTGGAGGTGTAGTGGACAGCGAAGAAGGTTACCTCAGAGTTCAACGGGATCTTGATCAGATGGGCCAATGGGCTGAGAAGTGGCAGATGGAATTTAATGTAGATAAATGTGAGGTGCTGTATTTTGGGAAAGCAAACCTTCGCAGGACTTATACATTTAATGATAAGTTCCCAGGGAGTGTTGCTGAACAAATAGAACTTGGACTGCAGGTTCATAGCTCCTTAAAAGTAGAGTCACAGTTACATAGGATAGTGAAGAAGGTGTTTGGTATGCTTGCCTTTATCAGTCAGAGTATTGAGTACAAGAGTTGGGAGGTCATGTTGTGGCTGTACAGGACATTGGTAAGGCCACTTTTGGAATCTTGAGTTGAATTCTGATCTCCTTCCTATCGGAAAGATGTTGTGAAACTTGAAAGGGTTCAGAAAAGATTTACAAGGATGTTGCCAGAATTGGAGAATTTGAGCAATAGGAAGGGATAGATTAGACTGAGGCTGTTTTCCCTGGAGCATTGGAGGCTCACGGGTGACCTTATAGAGGTTTATAAAATCATGAGGGGCATGGATAGGATAAATAGACAAGGCCTTTTCCTTGGGGTGGGTGAGTCCAGAATAGAGGGCACAGGTTTAGGGTGAGGGGGGAAAGATATAAAAGCGACCTAAGGGTCAACTTTTTAAAGCAGAGGGAGTGCATATGAGCTGCCAGAGAATGTGGTGGAGGCTACTACAATTGCAACATTTAAAAAGCATCTGGATGGGTATATGAATTGGAAGGATATGGGCTGGGTGCTGGCATGTGGCACTAGATTGGGTTGGAATATCTGGTCAGCATGGACAAGTTGAACCGAAGGGTCTATTTCCATGCTATATGTCTCCATAACTATTTGGAAATCCAACTGAATCGCAATCACAACTCAAAGAAGGGGCTATTCCAATACCCATAACATCCCATTAAAACACCCCTTGACAATGTTTTTTTCAGATTCCCTACAGTATGAAAACAGGCCCTTTGGCCCAACAAGTCCACACCAACCCATTCCCCTACATTTACCCCGACTTTGGGCAATTTAGCATGGCCAATTTACCTAACCAGTACAACTTTTGAAGGAAACCGGAGACAGACACAGGGAGAATTTGTAAACGCCAGACAGACAGTCACCAAGGCGGGAATTGAACCTGGGTCCCTGGCATTGTGAGGTAGCAGTGCTAGCCACTGAGCAACCGAATGGCAAATTCAAACTCAGGTTCTTACAGGCATCAGAGATTGCAGCGGGAAGAGTCTGGCAAAAACATTTGTCAAAGCATGGAACCTTTTTTCACAGTAACAACTTCTCTGCTACAAGCAGTTTCTGACGACTTGCTAAAACAAACCAAGTCAGAAAAATACCTGAACTGAGAGATCTGGACACTCCTCTGCCATTGTTTGAAGTGAGTTCTTTCCAAGACATATGAGCACCTTTGCCATTACCAATCCTCTTGGAAAAAAAAACACCAAGGACAAAATAACCTTGTTAAATGGAAAATGGAAAATATAGCGGAGAACTCACTGGGAATGTGGTATCATCAGATCAATGTGACGCACGTGGAGAAACTGGGAGAGTTGAATAGAACCCTTACAGATAGTGGATTGTGAGCAAACGTAGTCAAAGGAGTCAATGGACTTATAATGGAAATGGGTGAACAGCTATTTTTGTCTACTTTATTTTAAATTTTGGGAGTAATCATTGCTAAATTAGTTTTAAAAAATATCTCCAGGAGCCATTTCTTTCAAAAATTAATTATTCATTTCCACCAGCAAAATATTAGAATAGAGAAATTATAATACATATATATGACGTTTCACTAATTTGAAGATTGTAATTCATAATCTGTAGACCTTGTATTCCATGTTTAGAAATATGAATAATACTACAAAATATACCAATAGGATTAAAATTTAATTTGACCTAAATTGCCTTAAGATAGAATTCAAAATATCAGCTCCTTTTGGCATTGCATTTAACGATAATTCAGGAGAATTTGCATGTACTTATTTAAATTTTACTTTTGAAATTTTAGGTTTAAGATTTATCTCAAGACATAAAACATTGGAAAACAAATTTCATTTTTCCTTTTATTGGGTGAGAACCATCCAAAATGATTTGCATAATTATTGTCCACAGAATATAAGGATTTCACTAATTGTTTAACTTGCACCAGAATATACGTCACAAGGAGTTTCATTGGAGCATTTTAAAGTGAAGTTATGGAACATTACATAAGGCGATACTAAGTCAAATCACCAAGAGCCTGATTAAAGAGGAAGTTTTTAACAAGTGTCTTAAAGACAGAAGAAAGTTTGAGAGTTAGAGAGGCAGAGAGGCCTTTAAAAGCTACCTAATGAAGAAATGGCTCCCAATGGTAGAGCAATTACAATTCAAAATGTATAAAAAATCAGCATGAGAAATGTAAAGCTATCCTTGAAAACACTGAGACCCAGAAAAGGTTGCAGAGATATGCATTGAAAAGGTCAAACAGGGATTTTGAAAAACAAGAATCAGTTTATTAAAAGCAAGATGGGTAAAACAAAATTAGAGTTATTTTAGATGAGATTAGTCACAAAGTTCCTTGTTTTTTTTGTGTGCTACAAATGGCCCTAAGCAGCAGATTTGTTATCATGTGACACATGTTGAATGTCATTGTGGTGAGGTTATTAGTGTGTGCGCAGTTAGCAGACAGCCAGAAATATGAAGAGGAGACTGATTATGACATTAGTGAATGTATAATGCTAATTTATCACCCGTTCTGTTGTTGGAACCTGATTCTCAAGCCACTGCTGTTTTTTAATCACACACAGTCGAACACAGATTAAGAAGCAGGACAATTTGCAAAACATCAGCTATTCAATGGGACCATCAAGATAGCTGCTGATTGATTTCTACTCTATCATGTTACAATTGTACAAGGTTTTGGTGCTTTCTGGAATTTCTATAAAAATGCTAAACATTACGGGGAGAACTTGGCAGATGCTGAAGAAATTGATCCTGACTGCAAGGTTTCTGTGCAAACAAGCTGACCCCTGACTTTGATCTATTAGGATGCATTCCCATTGGATTATCGCTTGACTGGAAAAATTAAAGAGAAGAATTGCAGAGCAAAATGAGGAGCTAGAAGAGGGAGAGGAGAGAGGAGTAAGTTCATAAAACCATAAGACATAGGAGCAGATGGAGGCCATTTAACTCATTAAGACTGTTCTGTCATTCCTGGCTGATCTGATAATCCTCAATTCCACTTTTTTTGCCATTTCTCTATAATCCTTGATTCCCTTACTGATTAAAAATCTCTTTTTTCATGTTGAATACATTTAGCAATGTAGTTTCAACAGGCTTCTGCAGTAAAGAATTCCACCGATTCATTATCCTCTGAGAGAAGAGATTCCTCCTCATCTCTGTCTTAAATGTGTGCCCCCTCACTGTTAGATTATGTCCTCTGGTTCTGGACTCTCCCACCAGGGGAAACTAAATTTCTGCGTCTAGCCTGTCAAGTTCCCTAAGGAGATTGTGCATTACAATAAGGTTGTCTTCATTCTTCTAAATTCAAATCGGTACAGGCCTAAGAGATTCAACCTCTCTTCACAAGACATTTCTTTCATACCTTGTGGCAGCATAGTGAATCTTTTCTGAACAGCCTCCAATGCCAGTCGCTCCAAAAGCTAGTGTGCTTCCAATTAAACCTGTTGGACTATAACCTGGTGTTGTGTGATTTTTAACTTTGTACACCCCAGTCCAACACCGGCATCTCCAAATCATGAATATATTATGCACTTCTAAATGCTCTGCAATTAGATCCTTTACAATAGACTCTAACAATTTCCCAATAACATATATTAAGCTAACTGGCCTGTAGTTACTTGTTTTTTGACCCCCTTCCCTGTGTATCCACTACATCTGTAGATACTTCCTTTAATATCCTAGGATGCATCCAATAAAATCCAGGGGACTTATTGGTTTTTTGCATCATTAGTTTCCATAGCACTTTTTTTTCTGGTAGCAGTTATGTTTTCTCCTCCTTTTTTCCTTTGATTATTTAGTCATTTTGGAATGCTATTACTGCATTCTACTGTGAAGACTGATCCAAAGTATTCATTCAAAACCTCTGCCATTTCCTGGTCCCCAATCTCATTCTGTGTACGTTCATTTTGCATAAAGTAGGTCTTGCTGTCCATCAGAATATCACTGTAAGTTTACTCTTAACATTGCATTTCTCTCTTTACAATTTTCTTGGTCATTGTTTGTTGGTTTTTAAAACTTTCCCTCTGTCTTGCCATTAATCTTTACCACATTGTAAGTTTTTACTTTCAATCTGATGTTACCCTTAACTTCATGGCTGATTATAGTTGATTTATCTATTCTTAGAATTTTTCTTCCTCACTGAAACATGTCCTTGCTGCGAGCCGTGAGCCATGATCCATTTTCTTAAATGTCAGTCATTGTTCCTCACCCATCTTTGCTGCTAAACTCCTTTATCAGTACATTCCAGCCAGCTCTGCTCTCATTCATTTGTAATTACCCTTATTTAAAGTTAACACAATTTTTCTGACCCAGTTTCCTTCCTCTCAAATTAAATGTTAACTTCAAACATGTATGGTCACTGTTTCCTCGAGATCTTTTACTCTGACATCATTTTCACATGTGCCTCACTGAATCCAGAATAGCCCTGATCTCTGGTTGGATTGCCACATGTTGTTCTTGTAAGCTGTCTCAAATACATTCTATGATGGATACCTCTGCAAATCTGACTATCCCAATCTATATGAAGAATAAAGTACATGATTAATGTACTGCCTTTATCTCCTGAGTTATTCTCTGTCCCACTGTATAGCTACTGTTAGGTGATCTATAGAGTACTCCTTCCATTTTTATCTTTTTTTTCTTAACCACACCCGTATGAATTCTGTCTTCCAAATTTAAAATAATTTCATGCTATTGTTCTTTTTCCGTTCCACACCAACAATGCTATCCTACCACTCTTGCTTTCCTGCTTATCCTTTTCAAAAGTTACATACCCCTGAATATTTTGACCCCAGCTTTGATTTCTTTGTAATCATATGTCCATAATGGGTGTAAGATCATACCCATTAACTTGTATTTGTGCTGTTAATTCATTTATTTTGCTCTGAATGCTACTCACATTCAAGTAAAGACCTATCAATTTTGTCCTTTTTACCATTTTTCTGTCCTGACCATAGTTACTGCTATTTTCCTATGTTTGCATAATATATCGTTACCCATCCCACATTGGCTACTATTATATAAAAAGCTACCTTTTAATGCTACCATATCCTTTAACTTTGTAAGCCTAAATGTACCCACTCACAAACCCTCCACCTCTCTAATTAGTTTAAAGCCCTTGTTATTCAATTCAACAGGACATTGGTTCCATTACGTATCACATGAAGCCCATCTCACTGGACTAACTCCTTCCTACCCCCAGTAATGATGCTAATGATGCATAAAGTGAAAGCCATTCCACCACAGCAATCTTTAAGCCACATACTTAACTGCTTGACATTATTCCAATTTCCCCGTAGATAAGGTAATAATCCAAAGATTATTATCTTGAAGGTTATGCTTTATAATTTAGCTTCTAACTATTTAAAATCTGCAGCAGACCTCCTTTGTAGCCCCACAAATGTTATTGATAACAATGTGGATGACATCCACTGGATCCCTCCCATCTCTCTCCAAGTTCTTCTCCAGCCCTGAGAAGATATCTCTTGACCATGGCACTGGGAAGGTAACACAATCTTTAGGACTCCTGCTCATGACTGAAGAGAACAGTACCTATCCCCTTAATTATACTATACCCTACTATACCTACATTCTTATTTCCTCCCCCAATGAATGGCTCTACACACCAAAGTTCCATGGTCTGTTCACTCATCATCCCAGTATTCTCCACTCTTGTCCAGTCAACTTCCAAGAACCTCAGCACTGTTGGACAGGTTCAGACTCCTCAATTTTAACCCCTTGGTCCTAATACCTGCCTCATCTGCAGGGACACTCGCCTATCCCTGATTACAGTGCAATTTTGAATTACCTAATCCCTCATGTGACACAATGTCTGCAGCTTAGACTCTAGATTCTTTACTTTGACCTGAATTTCCTTGAACTGCAAACATTAAAGGTATGTCGCCTTCAATTGCATTGGTGCCCAGCAGCTTCTATATGTTGCAGCATCAAATGCTACCAGCATCAAGCTAATACTTAAGCAGTTATTGTTAATAAAAGAGAAAAGAAAAACACTCGAGGCCTAAACACGAACTGAAGATCTGACTTTCACTTTAAAAGGCTAAAAATGTTCACCGATTCTATTCACCAATCAGCTTCTTTCTCTGCACTCATATCATGCTGTGGTTTGTCTATCACTGGTCTCACTACAGGTCAACCTCTCAATCCACTCCTTTTAATTTCTTCACTTAGCTCTCACTCTGGAGAGTTTATTTCTTGCAGTACACCCCAATTAATGCACTTCTACTACCCTTTGCACTTTGAACTAAATTTTCAACAGTATAGTCAGTAGACTCACTCGACCTTCATCTCCCTCTGTTCAGTGTTATGCACAATGATCCTACTCCTTACTGATTGCCTTGTATAGCTTTAGCAAAAATCCCATATTTTTATAGTTCACTCTTTCTGAAATGAAAGTCAACAATCCAATTCCCTTCCCAATTACCTAGTAAACTTGGATGCTAGCTTTTTGTGATTCATGCACAAGAATCCCCAAATCCTTCTGTGTTGCAGATTTCTTCTGTCCTTGTCCATTTGAATAAAACTCAGCTCTTCTACTTTTCTTGTAAAAGTGCGTAACCTCACATTTCTGGCATTATATTCCATTTATTATGTTTTTGCCCACGCACTTGCACCTTGTTCCCCATTGTAGCTGCTGTCTACTCATGCCTGGGATCATATGAGATTCATATTCCAAATTTGAGTTATCCTCTAAAATATTCTGAGAGCTGAGTACTCAAAGTGTATGACTGATTGGCTTGTTTCTTCATTCTCTATGTGTTCTTATTTCTCTAGCACTACCTGAACAACAAACTTGCACCAACTACTTAATGCTATCCAAATTGATGAATGAATATTGAAAAATTCTGCTACTATTTTCTTTGCTGCATAGTAAAGTCTACAGTAATTAATGTATCTCAATTAACTGCTTCCCCTGAACAAATAAATGTACTTCATCTTGTTCATCTTAGCATAATTGTTCCAAAACAACAGAAATTCTAATGTTTTCTCACAATTGCAAATGTCAGAATTTTATCATAGATCCCTAGAGTGCAGATAGAGGCTACTTGATCTATTGAGTCTGCACCAACTCGCTGAAGAGCATTCCATTCAGACACAACAGCCCTTCCCTCCCCCTCCCCCCACTCCCTGCCTCCCATTCCCATAAACCTGCATTTCCCACGTTAACCCATCTAAGTCTGTACAACACTGGACACTACAGGGCAATTTAGCATTACCAATTAATTTAATCAATACATCTTTGGACTGTGAAAGGAAGCCAGAGTACTCAACAAAAACTCTCACAGACAGAAATAACATGTGAACACCATACAGACAGTGCCAGAAGGCTGGAATCGAACCTCGATCCCAAGCAGTTTGAGGCAGCATTGTGCCACCCCAAATTTTATGATTGAAAATACAATAAAATATTTACAGTGAAATGTGTGAACCACAGCCAACTTTAAAGAAATGCATAAAGGCATTGTCCATCTCTGTTAGTATGTTGCTGGAAAAGCTCAGCAAGTCAGGCAGCATCCAAGGAACAGGAGAATCGACGTTTTGGGCATAAGCCCTTCCTTCTCCTGTTCCTTGGATGCTGCCTGACCTGCTGCGCTTTTCCAGCAACACATTTTCAGCTCTGATCTCCAGCATCTGCAGCCCTCACTTCATCTCTGTTAGTAATCCTGTCTACACTTCTTGAGCCGACTGTTCAAAGAAACCAGGAAATTGATGGGACTTGAAGTCCAATTTGGTAAATGACTCACCTACTCACTAAACACCAAGATCATTTCATTCAGGAATTATTACAAAAGACCCTTTTACGTTTCTATTATTTAGGCTGGTTGAAAAAAAATGCTTATTGCTGTCAGAAATAACATCCACTGAAAATCTTAATTCCCCAACTGAATGCTGGTTCATGATTAATCCTCTGCTGATTCCCACAAACTGATAATACACATTCACATTCATATTTCATCCCTTGACTGGGATAATGTGCCTGGTCTCAGACGATGTCTGCCTCCTTCCCATCAAATAAATCATATTCAGTTTGTTGCTCCATTTTCTTTTAACTCTTCTTTTCCAGCCTGTTTGGCCATATTGTCTCTAACCAGAAATCCATGCTAAAATGCCAGAAGTCAATTACCCATCCTATTGAGATAATAATGACTTTGGGTACATACATACAACAATGATAATGCACGAAAGGCTAAATTTTATAGTCCTTGAAAACTGATGAGGCAATCATGGTGTACAATTAATGGATGCCCATCTCCTGCAAGGCAGGCAGTATGCCAACTATGTGCTGCCCACCATTTTGAATTATTGCGGAATCTAGTCCATGCTAATCATGCTATTGCTTAAATGCTTGACTGAGGTGGACTAATATCAGGCATGACTTGTTTGAGAGTCTTCAGTTTCATGAATTTTTTTTAGTGTTTTGGACATTCCACATTGCTTGGTGTGACTCAGGAACCCTATTTAATATAGTTGTTTTGCTGCATTTGTTGTAGACAATAGCAATGAACTGAATGGGTCAAGACTCTCTGTCCCCTGTTTTCTCCATGTCACCTTCTTGACCAGTTGAGTTTTCCCATTTCCATGACATGTACCCTACACATTCAAAGAGAGGTGCAGTGGTTAGAACAGGTGCTGGGAGCTTTGCAGGAACTAAATTTGAATCTAAGAAACACAGAATTGTAATGGTGCAGAAGGAGCATCCCGTCTGAACAATTTAGCTTAGTATCAATCTCCTGACTTTTCCCTGTAACCCTGCATTTTATTTGTAATTAAATAATCATCCAATGCCCTCCTGAATGCTTCCACTGAACCTGTCTCCACCATACTTCCAATCAGTGCATTCCTGACCCCAACTATTTGCAGTGTGAAAATATTTCTCCTGTCTCACCTTTGCTTCTTTTGTAGAAAATTTTAAATCTGTACTGTCTGATTTTTAATCCTCTTATGTAGAATAATTTCATGGAATAATGGTAAACATGGGAGAATGTTGGCTACAGGTGTTTTCAATATTATATGAGAGATGTTCATAGAGGAATTAAACATTAAAATAGATACCCTGTATAGAAAGGGAGCCAGAAGGCTCTCGAGATGCATGCTCAGAAGGCAGTGGCATAGCTGGCTGTGGATATCAATGTCAGGAGTCAAACTCCAAGGGTCCATGCAGCAAGTGTTCAAGTGTCCAGAAGCAGTTCATGTCGCCATGCAATAAGATCTGGACAACATTCAATCTTAGGCTGGTAAATGTTAAGTAACATTCATTCAAATGCATGGTGACACAGTGGTTAGCACTGCTGCCTCACAGCGCCAGAGAACCGGGTTCAATTCCTGCCTCAGGCAATTGTCTGTGTGGAGTTTGCACATTCTCCCTGTGACTGCGTGGGGTTTCCTCCGGGTGCTCCAGTCTCCTCCCACATTCCAAAAATGTGCAGGTTAGGTGAATTGGCCATGCTAAATTGCCCATAGTGTTAGGTGAAGGGGTAACTGTAGGGGAACGGGTCTGGGTGTGTTGGAGGGTCAGTGTGGACTTGTTGGGCCGAAGGGCCTGTTTCCACACTGTAAGCAATCTAATCTAATCTAATCAATACCCTAATATCAACATCCCAGAAGTTGCAGTCAACCACAAAACCCAACTAGACTAGCCAGATTAATACTGTGGCTACAAGCATAGGTCAGAAGTTGAAAATTTGTCACAAAAAACTCACCTCCTGATTACCCTGTCTACAATCTAGAAGACAAATGTCAGAAATGTGATGGAATACTCTCCACTTAACTGGATTCATGCAGCTCCAACAACAGTCAAGAAGCTTGACACTCAAGCAGCCCATTTGATCATTACCTCATCCATCACTGAAGAACTGATTTCCTTCATCACAGTAAAATGTCCCATCTGAAAGCCCAGCTTTAACAGTATTTTCCAAAACAACAAATTCTACCAGTGAGAAAGACAAGGGCAGCAGCCATATGGGTAAACCACCATCTGCAAAGTTCACTCCAAGTCATGCATTATGCTTTTCTGTCACTGGATCAGTAATTTTCTTCAGTTGTACTTTCTTCCTAACACCACTGTGGGTGCATTTATAATGCCTGACTGTAGTGGTTTACTAGTGGCGCGTTACCATTTTTTCAAGGACAGGTGTGGATGATAATTGCTGATCTTGCCAGCAACACCCATATCTCAGTGTTATAACTATGGTTAAAATGGATTACCATTATTCAACTTTCATCTTTTGACTTAAATAATCAAATTTTCTTGGATTAAAATGGTTTTAAAATGGACATTACTGGCATAAAATGGCTGCTATGATCTGTTGAGAAGCCCAGGATACCCACACGAAATATGCAAAGTCAGCTGCCTCGAAATTAACATTTAATCAGGAGGCACTTAAACTCAAGGCACCCCAAAATTGGCATCTCTTTGTTTTACTCACAATTGCATAATAACCGTAAATAGGACACAATTGCAATATTTAAAAGACATTTGGGTATGTACATGAATAGGGAAGGTTTGAAGGGATATGGGCCTGGAGCTGGTAGGTGGGACTAGTTTAGTTTGGGATTATGCTTGGTATGGACTTGTTATACTGAAGGATCTGTTTCCATGCTGTATGACTCTATGAAGCTTTGAAAGATTCCTGCCCAACTTTTTCTTCATTTCTATCTTTCTATTTATCTCAACTACAGAAACCAATGCCATTGAGAAAGCAATTTGGAACATCCATCATTCACTAGCATTCAAGATGTACAAACTTTACCACTGTGAAACAATTGAAATCAGGTCCTTTCATTCTCACAACTCTCAAATTGCAAATGCATTGGAGGTGGTTCAGAGGAGTTCACCAGATTGATACCTGATCTGTGAGGGGTGTCTATTGAGGATAAGTTGGTCAGGCTGAGCTTGGTTCCACTGGAGTGTAGAAGACTGAGAGTGGGTGTTTCCTTTTTCAGGTATACCCAGATCTAGGAATTACCATAATAAAATCAGGGGGTCACCCTTTTAGGACATAGCTGGGGAGAATATTGTTCTCTTAGAAGGTTGTACAACTTTGGAATTCTCTGCTTCAGAAGGTGGTGGGGATGAGGTCATTAAACATATTTAAGGCAGAGGCAGAGATATTCTTGTTATGCAAACAAACCAACGATTAAATAGGAACTTAGAATTGAAACACAAACAGACCAGCCACATGCATCATGAATGGTATAAAGCTGAGGAGTCTCGAGGAGCTGAATTTTATTTCTGGTCCTATTTTTATGCTTGTACACTTATGTCCTTATGAGGAAAGACCAGACAGACTAGGTCTGTATCCTCTGGAGCTTAGAACAGTCAGAGGTGATTTAATTGAAATAAATAGGATCCTAATAGACTTGACAGGATTAATGTTGGAAGGATTCTTCTTCGTGAGGAAGAAACTAGAATTAGGAGTTGTAGTTTAAAATTGAGGGCGCATTCATTGAAAACAGGTGAGAAGACATTTTTTTTCCCTCTCAGTTGTCAGTCTTTAGAATTCCCTTCCTCAAAGGGCAGTGGACACTGAATGTTTAAGTATCTCTTAGGCAGAGTCAAGTGGATTCTTGATTATCAAGAGGATGAAAGATTTTTGGGGATATGTAGATATGTAGATATGTAGAGTTGAGGTTAAAATTGGATCAGCCATTATTTTGCTGAGTGGCAGAACGTGCGTGAGGGCCAAGCAGACTACTCTTGTTCCTCGTTCATATGTAGCTCCATTTCCCTTTATCTTCCAGTATGTACTCACCACTTATGGGCGGCACGGTGGCACAGTGGTTAGCACTGCTGCCTCACAGCGCCAGAGACCCGGGTTCAATTCCCGCCTCAGGCGACTGACTGTGTGGAGTTTGCACATTCTCCCCGTGTCTGAGTGGCTTTCATCCGGGTGCTCCGGTTTCCTCCCACAGTCCAAAGATGTGCAGGTCAGGTGAATTGGCCGTGCTAAATTGCCCGTAGTGTTAGGTAAGGGGTAAATGTAGGGGCATGGGTGGGTTGCGCTTCGGCGGGTCAGTGTGGACTTGTTGGGCCGAAGGGCCTGTTTCCACGCTGTAATGTAATCTAATCTAATCTTCATCCCAACCAGCATCACCCCACCCCACACCTCTTCTTTGAAAGTTAATTTGTATGCATTTGATGCCACATTTTAACAATATCCATCATATCTCAAGCTCAGATATTTAGAATGGTTACAAATCTCACATCTACACCCCAATTTGTTATCATTGTCAGCTATTCAGCCACATCACCAAATGGTCTACACAACACTAACAGACACATTTCCTCCCTCTTTCAGGATAAAATGGTACACAACTAGAGGCAGTTGGAGCTAACATAGTTATAACATAAATAATTACGAGAATAACTAAAGTACTTTTTAACTAAAGTAAAAGCTGTACATTCATATTGACTCATTTTAAGAGATGGGTTTAGCCATTACAATTTTAATTTTAATTGTACACTTAAATATTTTTCTTTTAATATGCTGTCATGCGCTGCACGATGCATATATTAAGTAGAAATAATTTTGGTAGCAGAATATCTGAATCTTCTGTGGCCTGACAGCTTTTCTGTTGCAGCATTGAGGCATATATGGAGACAGCTTATTGAATTAAGAATGCAGCATCATATTCAACATGCAAATAATCATAGCTTCTAACACAGAGTCCAAAACAACTGGGAAGAGAAGTAATAGATCTGTCAATTTCTGGTGGCTGTTTGCAATAATTAATCATTTGGCCATTCAGTCAGAGCAGTATGGAACATATAATATGATGCAAATGAAATGCTCAATTTAAAATGCTTTATTTTTGAGAATTTTCAACCTGTTGATGAAATTCCTTGATCCAGTGCTAATCTTTTCAAACATTAGAGCCGTAAGAAGCTTCTGTAACAAATGCATAGATAACCCAAATTAAAACAGTTAGTCCACCTCTTGTTCATAAGAATGGCCACTAAAAGAAACATTGCTGAACCTCACATGATAGAACTGTATTTCATTGACAGTATTAAGATCATTGATTTTTAAGTTTGAGGTTTCACAATGGTAAATGGCTTTTTCATCACTTTTTTCTGCTTTGAAATGTAGCTTAACCTGATAAAATCAATGTTTTTCTCAATTTTTTTAAGGTAGCCTTTCCCAAAGTAGGTAAGTCGGTTTGGGTCAGTGCTATCCTCTGTACACACAATGGCATCAAAGAATCCGTTGTCCCTTAGCCCTATAAATCAATTTCAGTCGTGAGCTAATATGGACATTTAAAATGTTGATGCTCTAACAGTCTGAGACTTATGCCATTTTTTGCATGATAAAGATCTTTATATTAACACTTCCTGGAACAAAGAACATTTTATTGATATGTAGTGGTGCCTGTCTTGCTGATTAGACTAAATTAGTCACAAGAGTCAATAAAGTGTGGTGCTGGAAAAGGCACAACAGTCTGGCAGCATCTGAGGAGCAAGAAAGTTGACGTTTAGGGCTTAACCCTTCATCAGGACTGGGGAAGGGGTAGGGTACTGAGAAATAAATAGGGGAAAGAGGGTGGGACTAGGGTTAAGGTAAGTGGGATGATGATTGGTGGGTCAAGGTAAGAGGTGATTGTGATAGGTCGATGGGAAATATAAAGCGGATAGGTGGGAAGGAAGATGGGCAGGCAGAGATTTATTTGCTTATCCTACTGCATCCACTGATCTCAATATTGTGTCTTCTACATAGAAGAAACTCACAAAACAGTTCAGGGAACATCACTGGTCTGTACTTAGCAACCAACTCCACCTTCTTGTAGCCAACCACTTCAACTCCCCCTCCTATTCCCCCAAGACATGTCCATTCTGGGCCTCCTCCACTGCCTAAACAAGGCCACCTGCAAACTGGAGGAGGAACAATTTATCTTCCACCTCGGGAACACAGCCTCAACATTGAATTCACAAGATTTCAAATCTTCCCACCCCACACCCCATCCTAGACCTAACCCTCCAACTCAGATCCGCCCTCTTAACCTGACCTACCTGTCCATCTTCCTTCCCACCTATCCGTTCCACCAACCTATTACAATCACCTCCTATCTTGGCCCACCTATCGCCATCCCACTTACCTTTCCCATAGCCTTAACCCCTCTCCCCATTTATTTCTCAGCCACCTTCCCCAGTCCTGATGAAAAGTTAAGAGCCCGATTCTCTTGCTTTTCAGATGATGCCAAACCTGCTGTCCTTTTTCCAACACCACACTTTATTGACTCTGACTTCTCCTGCATTTGCAGTCCTCACTCACTCCTAAATTATTAGCAATTTGACTAAAAACAAATATGTTTAAAATCATCATTCAGAAGTCACAGCAGTATGCAGTGTCACAGAGGTGAATGAATCAGTTTGAGGGCATGACAGAGATATTGGCCTCAATAGAAGTCCCTGTGATCAAACAGTAAGACTTGAGGAACCTGTTGGGTTTCAGATCTCATTTCTATGCAACAGGCCAGCTGCAGAGAGCATCTTGATATGCTACTGTACAGAACCAAGCTGTATTTGTGACTATGTATATATAAAAATGTTTTATGAATAAAGTATGTTTTTAAAATAAAAACCGTTCATGTGGCAAAGGTGAGAGAGCATCAGGCCACTGCCAGCAAACAGCAAACCTGAGGTAAATGGGGCAACCAGGGAGTGGGTGATTGATGACAGGTCAAGGAGGTCAGTAGCTAGGCTGGAAAATTGATAGCTGGAGATTTGATAAAAGATACCACTCATTCTGCGAGTCTTTTTGAGCATAGACAATAGATTGATGATATAGGCAACTCCACTTAGTTCACATGCCCTGAAATGGTCTGCCAGTCTTCTGCAATTCACTCTCAGGTATTATTTCCTCATAAAGGCAATCTAGCTTACCAAGTAGAACGTAAGGGGAAATCATTGTAACAGCAATTTTGGTATGAGCATTTCCATTGTTACGTCTTCCAATATATTTCCATATATTACATGAAAATCTGCCTATTCTCTATTTTGTGATATGCAGGACAATTTTTTTAAATGGAGCATAGCTCACTATGATTTTTATGTCAGCCGCTTGTTACATAGCTATTATTTTATTTACCCTGCATGAATCACACCTAAACCACAGGTATACGTAAATTAGGTTTTAAATCAGCAGGATAATGCACACATTAAACAAAACGACTTGATCTGTTTGATGCCAAGCCAAGACGTGCATGTCTTTTACACAGCAGTACACGCAACAGGAGCTGGCATAAAACATAACACGAATTCAACTAGGAATGTTAAAAGAATTTATCCATCAACTTCTCTAACAATGTTCACAGTACATTTTTCAAGCACAAGAACAATTGGCTTTCTTCAACGTCCACAGCAGAAATTTGATGCCTCAATACATATGATATGAGCTGTAACATGTGCTACTTTATTCGCAGTACCTTTGGATGATGCTGATGAACAAAATGACTTATTTAAAAGAATGGAAATTTGATGACAAAGTAATGTTGTTTCAGTAACTAGTTCTTATTCATTAATAGATAACAGCTTTTGTTGTATTATTTAATAGGATCATAGAATCCCTACAGTGCAGATAGAGGCCATTTGACCAATCAAGTCTGCATTTACACTCCATAGACCATCTTACACAGGCCCAAAATCAGACTAAAACAGATGACACCCAAGCTAAGGGGATGGAATTAATCTGCACTGGCTGAGTGAATTGTGCTTGAGTGAAATAACAGTCTGTTTCATAGCACGTGAGTTTTTAACTTTTATTTCTCATTGGCTTGGAAAGTGTTGGAAGATTTTGAATTTCAGACCAAGTAAAAGTGACATGATAACATTAGAGTTAGTCTCCAAAAAGCTGTCTGAACCAGCCTCCCGTGAATTCCAGTGGGAGAAAGATCAGATGTAATGGCAAACCCATTGTTAGCACAGTCTAACTCTACCTGCAACACAACGACCAAATGACCCATCCCAAGTTGAAACCAATGACTAAGTTTTATGAATCCAACACGGACCAGATTAAAGTTGCATGTATCTTCAAAGTATCATTGCTCTTTGGTTGCCTCCTCTAATCAATGAAATTCTAATCTATAACAAACACAGAATATGGAGAAACTCAGCAGGTATGGTAGATTTTGTGGAGAAAGAAACACAGTTAACATTTTGAATCTGGTATGACTCTTTTTCAGATATTCAAACATGTGTCTTTTCATATTGAGGTCTAAGTATCTGAGCAAACTCCCTTAACTCATCATTCATAAAATTCATTAAATCTCTGTAGCTCAGATCCTTTTGTCCACCGTTATTGCTGTAAGTAGCCTGGTCAAATCCTAGGAGCTCCCCATTTTCTTAGCATAATGATTTCAAGGTCCTTTTAAATCATGCTCCTTCCTGGCTAAATAATTTCCTCTAAGCATATTTTTCAGCATGCACTGTCTACTTTCAATCATTTTTACTTTTTGTTGAATGAATTTCTTTGCGTACACCTCTGAAAACTAATTTTTTAGGCTTTGTGCTTTTGTCATCTGGAATTCTCCCTAAATTTCACTGCCTCACCATTTCTCTCACTTCTTTCAAGACCTTGATAACAAAATTATATTTCCATTTGAGTTTTTGGTCCAATCAACCACTTAACCTTGTTGTCCAAACTAAATTTTTCTTTCAGAATGCCTTGAGACAAGCTTTTAAGTAAGGAGCGCTGTATAATTCAATGTTGTTTAATTTGTAAAGATTCTCAAATATTGATAAGCAGTATCTTCACGTACATAAAACAACTTAAAGGATTTGTTTTCCCAGAAGATAATACAAAGTACACTTAATTTCAAGTAATAATGACTTCCAGCTGCATGAATGTGAACAGTTGCTCTTAATAGATATCTAAATTACAATTAGATGCACAGATGTTAAGATGTATCAAATGAAAGATGGGAGGAACAAGGATAACAGATTAATATCAATTCATAACTTATCTTAATTAGAAATTATACTGAATAGGAAGAATAAATTGCATAATCTAAACATCGATCAATTACTTCATACTTAATATATGATGTGTTACTTTGTAGCCATCAGGATGAGAAAATGATGATTAACTGCCATATATTACATGCTTCCACTGTTGGCCAATATTCCCGACAAGGCTACTGACTCTGAAAGCTACATTGCTGATATGTTTTTCTATCCCAGTTACAATACAAACTATGTTCTCCAATTCTGTACTTTCCAAGTTTCTCTTTTGTATCTGGTCAAAAATTAGACCAATGATACGAGTTACTTTGTTCTCCATAGTGAGCATTAAAGTTTAGAGCAAAATTCTGACAACCAACAACTAAGTAAAAGAACTTCATCACAAGATTTCATGTATTTAAACAAAAATCAGACTTTACTATATCTAAAAAGAAATAAACAAACCAGCATTACTGAATCAAGTTATTGAGACATAGTTTATTCTCCCTGAATCTGGTAAGGAGTCAGGGTTAGAGAAGAGAAAATAAATTGTGTGAGTTTGCCCTGAAGAGAAGCTGATCCAATTCTCACCATCTCAGTAATGATGGGCAGGGCAAGGAGGTCCATAGACAACTTTCTCAACTCACTAGCAATTATGGTCCTTTAGTGGTCAATTAAAGGCCATGTAACAGCCTTAACCACTACTTCTCTGATCATTTGCCTGACCAGCAGATGGGAAACGTGACTGTCAATTGGAGGGGGAGGGGGAGGAAGTAGCCTCCGACTGCCCTGATCTGTGCGTTTGTGCATAGATTCGGATAGTTGGCAGTCAGATTTGATTGCTTGCAATTTGCATTTCATAGAATTAAGTCAGCAAAATGGATAACTATTACTCCAGTTCTGGAGTTAAAGCACAGAAATTATTCACTGCATGGAATACAAGTAGGAGGTCATGCTAAGTTTGGAGACAGAATTCATAATGGGGAAAGAGGTTGGATGGAAGGGCTAGATGTTTGTCACAGAAAGCCCTCACTCTTTTCCGTGACATCCCCTCCCCAACTCCCACAACTCAGATCCTGCAATGGGAAAATTAACAAAAACTTATCTTCCTGCTGCTGAATAACTCTGGAGTAAACCTCAACTAGTAGCCTTTAGGAGAGGAAAGCTTCCTGTGCCTGATTGGCACAGGGTGACCCAGGGCCAGATTTCCAGTGGTAGAGTACCTGATGGATCAATAAAATCCCCAAGTGTTGCTTAATGGTAGACATGTGATACAATGAATTATCTCACTGATGCGGTGGCCTGTTAGGTGGTAGCTAACATGCTGCCTTAATATTTTATCACAAAATAGCAAAATATTTGCCTTAGACAATAAGTACAGTTCCCAATTTTAATCCTCATTCCATCCACATGATTCTTTATATATTAGATCTTGAGGGTTTATTTCATTCAGGTTGTGGCTATACAAGATGTTGGTTAGGCCACTTTTGAAATATTGTATGCAGTTCTGGTATCACTCCTAAAGGAAAGATGTTGTGAAACTCGAAAGCGTTCAGAAAAGAATTACAAGGATGTTGCCAGGGTTGGAGGATTTGAGCTATAGGGAGAGGCTGAATAGGCTGAGGCTGTTATCCCTGGAGCGTCAGAGGCTGAGGGCTGACCACACAGAGGTTTATAAAATCATGAAGGACATGGATAGGGTAAATAGACAAAGTCTTTTCCCTGGGGTGGGGAAGTCCAGAACTAGAGGGCATAGGTTTAGAGTGAGAGGGAAAAGATTTAAAAGGGACATAAGGGACAACCTTTTCATGCAAAGGGTGGTGCATGTGTAGAATGAGCTGCCAGAGGAAGTGGTGGAGGCTGGTAAAATTACAACATTTAAAAGGCATCTGGGTGGTTATATGAATAGGAACAGTTTAGAGGGATATAGGCCAAGTACTGACAAATGAGATTAATTTAGGATATCTTGTTGGCATGGATGAGTTGGACAGAAGGGTCTGTTTCCATGCTGTACATCTCTATGACTCAAAGCAAAATATGTCTGGAATTCACTTTGATTTCTCCTCATTGTTCGAGTTATTCTCTAAGGGATGGGCTTTCATGAAGATCCTTCCATTAGCTTTCAGCTAATTGGCCACTCAACATTTCATCAAAATCACATCACTGTGCATTTCTCAGATCAAGCTTGGACCTCACTGCATTCGGGCTTATTGATTTAAAATTCAGGAACATTCCTTAATTGTCTCTATTCTCCTGTTTAGCTTTTGGTCCTACAATTGGTCCGACAAGAGCTCCTTGCAGAGTCTCTCTCTCTTTCTTTTTCACTCTTGCTCTGTATGTTCTGAGCTCATTTCCAAGGTGAAATGTTGCTTTTCATTCTATGATTTACTACTCGATTTATAGCTTCAAGCAATGTACATCGTCCATCCTCTTTCCCCATTATGGATTCTGTCTCCAAACTCTGCATGAGTTTATAACTGCATTCCAGGCAGTGCAAGATATAGTGTGTATTTTGTCTGATGAAGCAGCAGGATTGAACAACATGTCTCTTTTGTTCTCTAACTGAAAATTGTGCAAGACTAAAGTGACAGTGACTGTCTGTTTCTGTGTCCAAGTGCACAGGTAACGCCTAACACAAAAGAGAACTTTCCTGTATAGCCAGGTAAAGTGGCATATCTTTGATATTCCTGAATGAAATTCCAAATGAACGATTGTTCACTTTCAAATAATCCTTTGATCATGGAACCTACAACAATAATTTAGCTCTAACAGAGTTGAAGTCATTTTCCAGACGTTCTAATTCCACCAAAAAACTGTCTCAATTACAAAAATAATTTTTTTAAATCACAAACTGTGGGAACACATTCAATTCTTTACTGAAATAACTGCGACCTCCACTCCTTGCCAAAAGTTCAAAGATGGCTCATCCACTGTTTAGCTTTTCCTACCTCTATCTCTAGCATCACAAAATGAACACTGGCTTTCCTTTGATTATAATTACATCAGGTTCGGTTATCCGTCTCTCAACCATGTGCTTTCATTTATCTACATTCAAGTTCAATTCCAAAACTAAGAGCTAGGCCCCAAAAACAAAAGAATTATAAAACCAGAAATTCGCAATACAATGCCTCTGATTTGTTAAATACCAAAAGAATTGAGGAAGCCATAAATCAGAAGCAAAACCAGAAATTGCTGGAAAAGCTCAGCAGGTCCTGCAGTGTCTGTGGAGAGAAATCAAAGTTAACATTACGGGTTAAGTGACTGTTCTGAGGAAGGGTCAATCCAAAACATTAACTCTGATTTGTCTCCACAGATGCAGCCAGACCTGCTGAGCTTTTCCAGCAATTTCTGGTTTTGCTTTGATCTGTTGTCATTTTTTCTCAATCAAGAATTCCCTCCACCATGATTAACAAGTTCCTTGATCAGATCTAAAAATTGTGTTGCTGGAAAAGCGCAGCAGGTCAGGCAGCATCCAAGGAGCAGGGCATAAGCTCGAAATGTCGACTCTCCTGCTCATTGGATGCTGCCTGACCTGCTGCGCTTTTCCAGCAACACATTTTTCAGCTCTGATCTCCAGCATCTGCAGTCCTCACATTCTCCTCCTTGATCAGGTCTGTTCCATTTTCCATACTCCAGCACTTAGCCTTTCCCGTCATCGTGCCTTAGCAATTTGCCTTACATCCCATAGGCCTCCACATTCAATGAATCATCCTCTGTCATTTTATTCAGAATGATACTATCATAAAACAACTTTCCCACATCTTTTTATCATGCGCTTCCTGGCATTCCAGTCAATATAGCGTTTCTTTCATACAACACTTACCCATTTACTTGGAGGAGATGCAAAAGCTACTCTTCTACCTCCTCCCTCACTGTTATCCTCAGTCCAAAACACCACTTGGAGATCAAACAATGGTTTAACTCTTTGAATTTAGAATAACTTATTTGCTGCTCATTATGTATTCTCATCAAAGTTAGGGAAAGCAAATGTAGGTTGTAGGATTACATTGCCGAATGCCTCCATTCAGCCAATCAGCTGTTATTTTTATTCTTACTGACTTTTCTATTCTCACCATCCTACACAATTCCAAGGCAGTTCAAGGACAGCACCTTGCCTTTCAGTGAGGTACTCTACAGTCTTCTGGGTTCAACTTTGTGGGCAATTTTATATCTCAGCTTCTGCCTATAATTTCTCCAGTTGGCAAGTGTTATTGTTGATAATTATTCTGCTATTCCCTTTGCAACTCTCTCACCACTTTTTGTTTCTCTATTTGTCTCATTGTTGCCCATTTTTGCCTTGGACCACTTTTGTCACTTAATGCACCTTTCACTCTTCTTTTCTTCCTCACTTCTCTTTTATTGTGGGCCCTTTATTGGTTTCAAACCTATCATACCCCCAAACAGTACTGATTACAGGTTCTTGAGCTGGTTTTCTCTCTCCACAGATACTGCCTGATTTGCCAAGTGTTTCTAGCATTTGCAAGTTTTATTCTACTGTGGAAAATATGATTAACCAGTACAGTGGAACCTCAATTATCCGGCATCCAATTATCCGAATATCAGATTATCCAGCAAGATCGCAAGGTCTCAATGTTCAGCAAAACTATGTTATCCGGAATTCGATTATCCAGAATTCAATTAACCAATTGAAATACTCCCCTCCCGTGTCCTTTGGATAATCGAGGTTCCTTTATATATGCACCATCCATCAGCAAAGTCAGGCCAATAGACTTTATATGTATCATGCCAGGACAAACAAACAGTCTGCATCCCAAAGGTGTATCAGGTTATATGGGGAACCAGTGCAGAATTATAATTATTTATTTGATGAGAGAAAACGTATGATGAATGGTTGGTCAAGTAAAGTAATTCATCATATGATGTTGGAAAGAAACAAATCACAGGCTCAGAAGCAGTTTCAGAGCGAATTGAATGCACACTGTCGGTGTCACTCTGCATCACAAACCAGCCGACTGAATTATTATACTAACCATTTAAATAGAGAGGGGATTGGCATGGCTATCATGCCTATATCCACAGATTTCTCACTTTTTTTAGCCAGACTTCTGCTGTTGCATCTCAAGCACTGAAGAGTGGTGAGCTTTCCCAAAAGTCAGAGGGAAAAGCCAACCTCTTCAACCAAGTAGGCAGAATGGAAGTGGCCAAGGAAGTCAATGGCAGGGAGTACTGACCCCTAATCTGGAACAGAGCATCAGGAGCATCCCTGACCTCAGTGGGGGCAGTGAGAGTGAGTGGCATAAGTCATTCCTACATGATGCCCAAACTGTGATTCACCCAGTGTTCTTCAATACAGGAGGCTTCCAAACAATGCACCATATAATAGCAATCAGTTCTCACTCGGCAGGCATGTCACATCACCATCTGAACATCCAACCCTTGTCTTATCAAATACTGCCCTTCTTTTCCCTTCACATAAACCATTCTAACACCCATATCACACATATTTCTCTCCTGATAGAAGAAGAGATCATAAAACCTTGGTAGGAAGCAGAAACAAAGCGGTGAGGGTGGCCCACTAGTCAAGTTTTTAAGAGGCTGGAAGTATCCAAACTCACATACTGGAAAAGCCTGAGCCTTCTGAAGTGCTGACATCATATCAGAGAACTGATCCTCTACCTGTATACTCCACGCTGTGGACCTGTCGCTATGGAACTGGATCTCTGTGACAATCCTCTCTGTCCTTTGGAGCAGTATGTGTCTGAGAAGAAGGCAGCTGTGAATGGAGCTGCACTTGGAGTTTCCTGTCATTATTGCCACTCCTTTTGTTTTGATATCAGATGTGTAAGGTCAGGGATACGCAGTTGAAAATCAGTGAAATGCAAGAGAGGTAATGTAACTTTATAAGAACTTGGAAATCACCTGACATACACCAAAAGTACTCATTGAAAATTAATGCTATAAATAACAGTCTCTCGCTCTCTCTCTCTTTTGTCTGGAGCTGTTTAGGACAATGTGATTCCTGGGCCAGCAACACCTTTTTAGTGAATTTAACACCTTATACATCAACACACCTTACTTTTTTGAACCGGTGATGGAAAATTTGAAAAGTTGATGAGTTCACATTTGCAGTGTTAATATTTGAAAATTCTTACATAGATATCATTGGCAACAGCTACAGAATCATATAATGCCTGCAGTATAGAAGCAGGCCATTTGGCCCATCAGGTTCATACCGATACTCCGAAGAGCATCCAATCCAGACCCACCCTACATACCCTATCCCCATAACCCTGCATCTCTCATGGCTAATCCACTTAGCCTGCACATCTCTGGACACTATGGGCAATTCAGCATGGCCAATCCACATATCCTCCGCATCTTTGGACTGTAGAAGCAAACTGATGCACAAAGAGGAAATCTACACAGCCACAGGGAGAATGTGCAAACTCCACACAGACAGTCAAGTGGGGTTGAAATCAAAATCAGGTCCCTAGCACTGAGGCAGCAGTGCCAACCATTGAACCACTGTGATGCCTGGCGCGAGAACACCAATATGACATGTTTTTCTTAAAAAAAAGTTGTGTTTCTTAATAGTGTTTTATTTTCAAATTCTTCACTAAACGAAGACATGGACTTGTAAAACAGTCAAGAGGTTTCAGAAAATTGCTTCCAGATTATTCATGTAACCATTATATCATGAATAAAAGGTGACAATGTAACCAAGTAATAACTAAGTTTTAAATATTTTCTGCATTATGAATAAGGTACAACAATATCAGAACTTGATGAGCAGAGAAAATGTGCCAAATTATTAATATGTGCTCTGGTTTTGAGAGATGTCACCATCGTTTGATGTTTCACTGATTGAAGTGTTCTCACATTCTGAAATCCCCTTTGAGGGACCATCTACCCTTCAACATCTGTGCTTCCTAATGTCTAAATAAATTCAGAATCATTAACAAAGGTGGATTGCTAATTCACCCAGCTGTTCTGATGATTGTTCAAATATAAATGAGATTGATACTAGGAAGTTCCAAGCATATTAATTATTACCAACAGATTTAAAAAAAACAGATGGGCACCATTCTGTTGAATTTCATAACTACAAGCCCAAGATTATTCAATACAGATGATGACGAGACAGGTAACACTTTCAGGTCAATAGAAAATAAAATAAACAATTTTCTTCATTTAAATGTTTCTGGTCTATTGGATTTTAAATAGCTTTTCAATTATTTATTTAATATCAAAATGGCCAGGTGACAAGAAAAGTCGATCAAAACCATATATCAATGTCAGAACAGAGAACAATACAGGAGCACAGGAGCATGGCATTCGCTCACTTCCTCTCTGCCAACCATGATACTGTTCTAAGCTAATTCCATCTGCCTGTTTTTTGGTCCATATCCTTCTGTTCTCTGCCTGTTCATGTGTCTGTCTAAATTCCTCTGAAACCTTGCTAACATATATGATTCCACCCTCGCAGCATGTTCCAGGCACCTACTACCCTCTACATAAAATCTTCTTGTAGCTTCCCCCCTCTGACCCTAAACCTATACTCCCTAGTATATGACATTTTCACCTGGGGAAAAAAAAACTCCAACTATCCACCCAATCCATGCCTCTCATAATCTTATAGACTTCTATCAGGTCACCTCCTCAGCCTCCAATGTTCGAGTGAAAACAATCCAACCTTGTCCAAACTCTCCATATAGCTAATACACTCCAATCCAGGCAACATCCTGGTTATTTTCTTTTGCATTTCCAAAGCCTCCACATCTTTTCTATCATGTGGTGACCAGAACTGCAAGCAATACTCCAAATCTGGTCTAACCTAAACTTTTATACAACTGCACCATGACCTGTCAATTTTCATACTCAGTGCCCTGATCAATGAAGGCAAGGATGCCTCACATATTCTTTACAATCTCAAACACCTGTATTCCAACTTCCAGGGAGCTATGTGCTTGCATCCTAAAATTCCTCTGTGTATCAGTGCTCCTAAGGATCCTGCCATTACTGTATATATTTCTCATGCATTTGACATCCCAAAATGCATCATATTACACTTTTCTGGATTAAACCACATCTGCCATTTCTCTGTCCAACTTTCCAACTGATCTATATCCTGCTGTATCCGTGTTATAGAAGATTATATCCAAACTCAAGTAACTGTCATAGTGTTATAGAGTAATACAGCATAGAAACAGCCTCTTCAGCCCATCATGTCAATGCTGACCAACAAACGCCAAACTACACTAATCCCATTTACCTACACTTGGTCCATCGATCACTATGCTCTGGAATTTTAAGTACTCATCCAGATGCTACTTAAATTTTGTAAGAGTACTTGCCTCCACCATCCTCTTGAGCAGCATATTTCATATATCTATCACATTCTGAGTGAAAAACAAATTTCCTCAGATCTCTTCTAAACCATTGACTTCTCACCTTAAACTTATAATCTGCGCAACATCGAGGGCCGAAGAGCCTGTACTGCACTGTAAAGTTCTATGTTATGGCCTCTGGTCTGAGCCATGTCTGCCTCTGGGAAGAGATTCTCACAATATATCCTGTCTATGCCTCTCATACTTTTGTATACTTCAATCAGGTACGCTCTTGGCCTCCTCTGCTGCAAGGAAAATAAACACAGTCTATCCAATCTCTGCTCTTAACTGAGACTTCTCATCCCAGCTATCTTCCTAATGAACCTCCGCTATACCCTCTACATCTTTCCGATAGTGTGGTGACCAGATATGTACACAGTATTTCATCTGTGGCCTAGCAATGTTTTATGAAGCTGTGACAAGACTTTCATACTCTATATTATAGCAGAAACAAGAAAACTGCAGATACTCAAATCCAAAGTAGACAAGAACACAGCAATCCAAGTAGCATAACCCTTCTTCAGGAATGGAAGTGGGGGTATGGGGAGCTGCAGATAAAGAGAGAGTTGGGGGGGGGGGTGGAGAAGAGATTGGGTGTGGAGAAGGGTAGAATGGTGAGGTGGTGATAGGTGAACACAGGTGGTCCCATATGTTTTCTTCACCAGCTTGTTTACCTTTGCTGATACCTTTCATGATCAATGGACTTGTATATCAAGGTTCTTTTGTTCCTTATGTTCCCACTATTCTTTGTGTATATCCTTCCATTATTATACCTCCCATGGTGTACACTTTGTACGAAATTCCATCTGCCATTACTCTGCTCAATTTTTCAGCCGATCAATATCAATATGAGACCAACCAACTTTTGTCATCTGCAAACTTAGTAATTATACCTTCTACATTCACCTTCGAATAGCAGGGTTCCCAGCACCGAGCCCTTTGGTACAACATTAATCATAGGCTTTAAATCACAAAAACAACCTTTCACCTTCACTGTTTGCATTGTAATTGTAAGCCAGTTTTGGATCCAGTTTGCCAATTTGTCTTGGATCCCAGGGGCTCTTACCTTTTGAACCAGCTTTCCATGTGGGACCTTGTCAAAGGCCTTACTGAAATTCATGTAAACCACATCAACTGCAGTATCAACATTCATATATTTGCAAAAAAACTCTGTTAAATTAATCAGACAGGATTTCCTTCTAATAAATCCATGCTGACTATCCCTGATCAATCCCTGCCTTTCCAAGCATTGATTAATCCAGGCCTTCAGAATTTCTTCCAATAATTTACCTGATATTGAGGACAGACTAACTAGTCTGTGATTACCTGGTGTATCTCTGCTGCTTTTCTTGAACAAAGGAACTACATTAACTATGATCCAATCATCTGGCACTTCACCTGTGGCCAGTGAAGTATGAAATATACCTGCCTGAGCCCCCTTCCTTTCATAGCAGATTGACTGGAAAAATAAAGACTTAGAAATTGCAAGAAGTGATGAGCAAATGTAGAAATAGCACAGTTTAAAAATTCATATAATGTCTAGAAAGGCCAAAGAGGAGGGAAACCATTGGTGCATTTGGATACATGGACTGTGCATCAATTTGATTAAGGGGGGGATTAAGATGGAAAACTGAAATTCTAATTATCATTTTGGGTTAGTGAACAATGGAGGCTAATAAGAAAGGGTTCCACTGGAGATCAAGAGCATGCAAATTTTATGTTTCCATTTCTCTCCCATAATTTTAGAGTACGGCGTTGTTGTAGGCTGTCTCTGCTCAGCAATGTGCTAATAGTGTAAATGCACCAAATAGATCTTCTTAAATGTAGTCTCACTACTTGTATTGCATAAAGTTGCTGAATTTCAAAACAAGAAAAAATGGAGACCAGAGCAGAAGGGAAAGACTGCAACATCTTAGGCATTAATTGTGAAGATGAATAGAAAGAGGGAGCCACAATTGGATAGCCAGAGTATGCTTCTTGTGATAACACATTCTGGTGCATGGAAACTTTGCACACACTGCCCAAGTTACTCAACAAATATGCATACCCTTTCCCAGGCATAACAGTCTGCTTCCCTTCAGTGAGGTTGGAACATTGCCATTGTAATCCTGCTTTGGTATAATATGGCTGAAACCCACACCACAACTGTATTCCAAACGTTTTTAACAAGAAACCAGAGGTTTTAATTCCATAAGCTGTTTATCACCACTGCCTGGTCCTCCTTAGGCTTGCATTTCTCTCTGTTTCTCCATAGCTGCACCCATGCCTCATACATCACTGGATGATAATTGGCCCACAATGTATTGTGGCTCCAAGTATTCATGAGATCTCATTGGAATGTGATACCATAAGTTCTGGAGAGAAGTCCTTTCATTGCAAGTGGAACACAACTGAATCTGGTTCTCCATTTATTAAACCCTTCAGTGAACCAGAAATTTGAAATATTAACTCTATTTGCTCAAAAAAAGGCCTTCTTCCAGTTTGGCTATTGCAACATTCTCACATTTGCTTCCATTTCGTTATAAGGATCAATATGATCAACATTCTCCTCTCACTCACCAACATCCCCCATTATCTTTTTTTCACACCACACTGTATTTCTGTTTCCTCTGTTACTCTTGAACCTTCCTCCATTTCCACTAATCCCTTCCATGTATATATTGACTTTCCTACACACAGAGCTTATAATTATCAGGGTTTCAATACCCCACCTGACCCTGATCCCTCCCAATTTCTCATTAACCTTCACTCTCTCTTTACTTAAATCCCATATACGGAACTATATAAAACCCACCTGTACTAAAACTTGCAGTAAAGAAAATGTATGAAATCCTTGCCTTTCTCTGTCACTGAATTGTACATAAAAGTTGTGAAGTCATGTTGCATTTTAAGTAGACCACCTTTGGAGTTTTGGCTCACCACGTGCTATAGGAAGGAAAATTTGATAAGATGGCAAACAAGGTTTGACAGGATGTTTTCTGGATTGGAGTGTATTAGCTATAAGGAGAGGTTGGACAAACTTGGATAGTTTTCACTACAGCCTCTGAGGTGACCTAATGTGAAATGATGAGAGGTATGGATTGGGTGGATAGACTGAGTCTTTTTTTCTCTAAACCTCGGGGGCATAGGTTTACAGTGAGAGGGATAAGTTTAAAGGATCTGTGCAAGGCACATTTTTTACACAGAGGCTGGTAGGTGCCTGGAACATGCTGCCAGGGAAGTGGTAGAAGCAGATAGGATAGCAATATTTAAGAGGAAATTATAAAGATACATTAACAGGCAGGGATAGAGGGATACTGAACACATTTGGGATTAGCTTACAATTGTATCATGGTGGCATGGTGAGCTGAAAGGCCTGTTTCTGTGCTGTACTTTTCTATGTTCTATGTTCTATCTCTAACTGTGACAATACCCTCTGCAATGAATGTCCATCATTGAGGCGCCCAGACATAAACCTCTGACAGCAGCAACCTTCCACTGGATACTGAGCTGTCTGTGATGCACCTTTCCCAATCGTCAATCCAAAAACACAGAATAGGACAAAAATGTGCTGCCACTTCCACCCTTGCTCTTCCCAGACAATGCTCTGCCTTTCCAGGGCATTGTCCCAACCTTCCGTCCCCTGCCCACCTTTCCTCTTTACTCCTTTAGAACCAGAAAATCCCACCTACACATACACATACATATGCCTACCAATCATGTATGCTTGCTTGTTATCTTGTAAAAATAATCTATTTACAGATCACGTAGCTGAGTGAAAACAGTCCATATCACAGCAGACACAAATGTGGCAATTAAAACACTTAAGTAGCACAAAACTTGGTGTGTTTTCGTAATTACAGTAAAATCATAAGTTTATTGTGGATGAGCACTCACTTTATTATGTCTCATTATACATCTGTATTCTCAATATGATTTATTGCCTGTTTCTTAGTATTTGATGATTTCACTACTATACTTTCCTAATCAGCTAATTGCAAAGCTTTTCTTCTATTACAATAAACAAACACTGTCAATATAATTAGGCCAAAAGCATTAATCTTTAAAATTATATTTTTGGAAACCTCCATAAATAAAGAGAAAATATCATCTAAGCTCTTTTCTTTGAAACAAAAGATAAACAAAGCTGTCGTTGGTCAACTCAAGTCTCCATTCTTGGACAAGCTATGTATTACCCAACAGACAGAAGGGTAGAACGAAGCAGAAAACTGAGACATCTTCATCTAATTATAATCACAGCAATTCTTCTGTAGAAGCTCTCATGGGATTTGGCTATTTTTATGTAACAAACTGCAAACTATAAGCACATGTAGCCTCAGAGGACTATATCAAATGTTATATTGTTAATGCATTTACAACATTTTGAGTAGGAAGTGAGGTCAAGTAATTTTGAGTACCTTTAGTTAGAATAAGAATTGGTAAATGAAAATCTGTGGCCGCAGTACGTGGCTACTTAAATATTTGAAAATGTTGGAAGAGTTAAGATGGCATTGATAAAGGATAGTGGGACACAACTAAGTAGGAAGCTTTTCCAGTTCCCTGGTACAGTATATACACTTTGGACAGAATAGCCTCTTGTGATGTAAATTTATGATTCTAATCATGATCTGAAATAACAATGTACTAGGATCCTCAAACAGGCAATACCGGGAACAAATAGGATAGCCAAGGTATAATGTTAAAATCTCATCTAAGCAAAGGTCCCTCCAAAGGTTGTGAAACTTAACACAGTAAATTTGATGAAGAAATAATATCTTTCCAAAATAGGAATCTGCCATGGCTATATTAGGCAATTCACTGATTACTCTAATTGCAGACTGTGTGGTTAACTCTTACTCCCCTCAGATCAAGGTGGGATGAACAATACAGTTACCCAGTTTTCAAGGCAAATGAAAATATTAAACATTAAGATGTTTAAAGGGAGGAATCAGGTCTTCATAATTTTCAACAGAGAATTTGAGTCTTTGGGGATAATCTTAGCTTGGTTTAAATGGTGACAGAAAGGATAAAGATCCAAATATGCTGCATCAAAAACAACAATGAATTTTGATGTGTCTCATGTTGGAGCCGATAAAGTGTTATTAGGCCATGACTTTCATAGGGGAGAAAGTGAGGTCTGCAGATGCTGGAGATCAGAGCTGAAAATGTGTTGCTGGAAAAGCGCAGCAGGTCAGGCAGCATCCAGGGAACAGGAGAATCGACATTTCGGGCATAAGGATTTCCTGAAGAAGGGCTTATGCCCGAAACGTCGATTCTCCTGTTCCCTGGATGCTGCCTTACCTGCATGACTTTCATAGCTCCAGCTATCTCTGAAATAGTTCTTCTAATTACATACATTTTCACTACAATTTAATTCACATATGAGAGCACATTACAACAGTGATCACACATGCCTAATGTTTAAAAAAGGATAGTGTAAAATTAACAAACTTTTCTAAGATTTAAAAAACTACATTGTAGAGAAAGGACTGGAATTTGTGCCACAGGGACTTCAATTCAGTTCAAAGGTCAGGCACAGAGGAACTTAACTGGCAGATGAGGTGAGGTGAGACTTTTGTTCCTCAGCAAAAGGAAGTCGAACCTCACAGATTTACTTCCAAATTGCAAGGGGGTGAAGAATCCCGCTGGATGGTTATAACTTGATGGGATCTTGTTGCATCTTGCTGGGTCACAATGGGCCCAGGAAGACAATTAAGGGGTGAGCTGAAAATGTGTTGCTGGAAAAGCGCAGCAGGTCAGGCAGCATCCAGGGAACAGGAGAATCGACGTTTCGGGCATAAGCCCTTCTTCAGGAAGGCCTCCTATTAAGGGGTGAGACTTGGCTGCCTGAATTGGACTTTACCTGCCATCAGTAAAGTCCCAGCAATATGACAAATTATCCACCTTAGGTCTTCACTTGACTCACCAAATTCACAGCCCCTGACCTCTCTCATTGCACACTCCCCAATTCCTGATATAATTGTGGAGTTGCTAAGGTAAGAAAACAGTCCCTAGCTTTAATGTGCCATACCACTGCCTTCAAAGTGAAAGTATATTAAAACAGTCCAAAGTGTTAGCTATCAATTTGACAACAATCAACATCAGAAAAAGGCTTAAAGTTTAAGATTTCTGCTTGCCAGTTAACAAGAAGTTGGTGTTATATAATCCCAGCAGCTTCAATAATTTAATAACTTCAAGCTGAAACAAACTTTATTTTACAAATTACTTTGCTTGTAGCAGCAGGTTGACACATTATACTAATGTATTAGTATCAGCGCATCCATTATAAAGTCATTAGAGGAACAAGCCAATTCCCACTAACTAATCATAAAGCAATGCACAACATGACACTATCATCCATTTAACCCAAGGAATAACTTCTAATTTACACTCTCCATTCCCTAAAAAGTTCACATATTTCTGGCAGAAAGAACTGTAAATGCAAAAAATAAATCTTCCTCCTGTCACATTTTTTAGAACAATTTTTAACAGCTGTGGCATTCACCTACAAACATCTGCTGTAGGGATTATGACTGCAGTGGTTACTTACATGGAGGCAACAACTAAAGACAAATCACTTTTTTCTTTGAAAATGTATTCAAAGTAATTTTTAACATTATTAAGCATTTTTGAAAAATTTGTCATTACACACTCACTGACTGATTAAGGAATCTCATTTTTGATTCACAATATTTGATGTTTGGAAATTTAAAATAAATATTGAACTAGGTTTAAAAGATCAATAAGAAACATTTCCTAAGTCATAATCAAAATTGGGAAAGATTGATTTTCTTATTAACAATGATTTTTTTTTTAATTTATGCTTTCCAGTCGAGGGAATTTTACCTCAAGATCCTTCTCAGTACAATTACTCTTAGTGTTATTTTCCATTGCACTTTATTTTCAATCTATCTAATCAGAAATTATCCTTATTAAATTCCTATACCTAATTCTCATATTTTCATTTTATGTCAAGTGTGAGATCATAGCAATATATATTGACAAATCAGCTTTATTTGGACATAGTTGAAGTTTACTGTGCTAACTGGTTGATGAAAATGGATTGCAAATAAAGGTAATCTCATTCGTGCAAAGAGGTGGGATGATAGATCTATTTGTTGGTGCTGATTAGGACCATACAAAACTCAGAATGACAAACACAACTTATTTGCTAATAAGTTATTGTTGTTTATATCAAATATATATATAAAAACATTATTTATAATTGACATGACCCATTTTCTAAAAATAACTTATTTATCTTTCATGCTCTTTCAGCTTGTTGTTGTGAACTAGATTTTTGTTTGGCACCTGCATTACATGGTTAGTAAAATTATATCTGGAATTTTGCACAATAATATGAAAAGAATATTTTTAAATCCGCTAAAATTTAACATTTAAATTATGTAGGCAAAACCCATCTACACTTAGTGGTCCGGTAGAGGTAGTAATGAGTCTTTTCCTTGTTCTGTGGCAGTTCTTGAGGAGATAGTATTTCCATATTACTGTCAGTCTTGAATTATGGGATTCTGACCCAATTGTAGATATATATTTCCAAATCAAGATGGCATGTAACTTTGATATAATGCTGTTCCCACAATATAGCATATACCATAGTAGAGGGCGTCATGAGCTTGAATCAGAATCCCAAAATATTATGGACATTTTTAACTTTGATGAAATCTGGTACAAAGTGGTCCTTGTGGAACTTAAACTGAGTATTGATGAGGGAAATAATGGATAATATATAAATAACTATTAGTACGAAAAAATATTCAAATAGATTATATTCAAGACACTCAGAACACATCATCTTTATAAAGCAATTTTGTAAGTTTGTATCAACTCCTGCTTTATCCAGCAGTGCTACTTTGATATGTTAATAATATATATTTACCTTTTGTTAGCATATTTGAACATAATTATCACCTGTCTTTCTAAGTTATAGAAGGCAACATTCTATTGATTATGTCTGT
>NC_057716.1:75170484-75177069 GCF_004010195.1 Chiloscyllium plagiosum | reverse complement strand
GAAAACTGACAAACTGACAAAGGGAGTGGAGAGGAAAAGATGTCCTGGTGGTGGTATCCTGCTGGTGGTGGTGGGAATGGCAACTAATAATCTTTTGGATGTCGATGCTGATTGGTGGTAAGTGAGTGCCGGGTGACCCTATCGTTGTTGTGGGAGGAAAGAGAAAGAGTAAGGGCAGAAGTACAGGAGATGGTCAGACACACAGAGAGTCCTGTCAGCCATGGTGCTGCAGAATCCGTTGTTGAGGAAGATGGTGGATGTTTCAGAGGACCCCCTCGTAGAAGATGGAGAAACTGGGACAATGAAATTGCGTCTTTCCAGGATGTGGGGTGTGAGGATTTATAGTCAACATAACAGTGAGAGTCAGTGGAATAGCAAAGCATATTGTTGTCTAACTTATCCCCAGAAATAGAAACAGAGATATCAAGGAAAGGGTGGGAGGAGTCAGCAATGGACAAAGTGAAGGTGAGAGTAGGATGGAAATTGGAAGCAAAATTGATTAATTTTTCCCCTTCCAGATAAGAGAGGGAAGCAGCACTAATGATGTCATTGATGTACTGAAGAAAGTTTTATGTATGAATCCCAGAATCCAGTTGTACTAATCGTATTATACTTAATAGAACAAAAATTATTAAGCTTTTTGACTTATTTTAAGTTTGTGTTGTCTCTTGTTTACTTATCTTCAAATTAAATACCGTTGGTCTTGTTTAAAACTGCAAATTAAAAAGAAGTAATGAAAGGTATTAAAGTGTTTGAAAGCCTAAAGCTAAAATGAACTCTTCAATCAAACTACAGATCAAGCCAAGTATTACTATTATTGAGTTACTGACTAATATACTTTTAACAAAGTACTAAACACATACAAGTATGTCCATACACAAGATGACAGTGATAATGATCAGTATAATTGCTAGTGGTGCCTTCATCTGGTCTTGTTACCTTAGTCTGCCTATTTATTTTTTGGATGTCCTGAATTAGGCTTGTGTTATTATTCAGGGATTTTGATCCTGTAAACAAAATAAGGGCAGTGAGCTCCTTGATGTTATTTAATCATTGAAACATGTTGTCCAAGTTTCTTTACATTGCATGAAGTAAGATAATCGATTGTTAATATGCATGTTATCTACAGTAGAACCTGAGAAATTATTTTAAAAACACTGGCAAAATCAATGGAAAACTGGATGAAGAAATTAGATATCAAAGAAGCCTAGTTCCTATTTTGACAAAATGACCCAAAATTGGTACAACATCGATAACTGTTGGCTTGTGCACAATTGTTTTAATTTTGTTTCATTTACAGAAGTAGGATAGACACAAAGACAACTTTCCTTCTTTCCTGATGGAATGCCTGCATTAAACTGAAAAGGCCAACCATATTTTTCCTCTACTTCACTGTTTTTCGCCAGGTGACAATCACTCACATGTGGCTCCTCATTTACCGTGCCTGGTGTATCTGGACACATCTGTGATTATCCTGGACACATTTATAAAATCTTCAGTGCCATTTACAAATAAGAAAAATCTGCAGTTTCATGCCTGACAAAGATGTGAAATTCAAAGAAGTGAAAATAGTTACAAGGAATCCAAAGTTCAGCTCAATATCCTTGAAGCCACTCAGCTGCTTTGCACAACCTGCGTGCCTCTTGAGTATTCAACTCACTTAGCTTCTCTCAAAACAACATATGTCTATTACCAATCTGGTCTTGCAGACTGAGATCCACTCTGTCTCAATGACAAACCCCTGTTCTGGCCAAACTTGTTTCCAAGTCTATTCTTAGCAAAATAAAATCACAGCCATTGCCTTGCTCAGTCAACTCCCCACAGCCCATATGCGTGATTAATTTTATTGGATTCAATTAAGCTGTTAGTGAAGTGACCCTCATACAAGACATAAACGTGATGGAAGGCTGTTGTATGCTAGACTGCCTTTTGGCAATATACTCCTCTACCAAAGTGCTATTTATTTTCTTTTGGTTGAATAGTCGGATGAATAGAAATAAGATGCAATGGAATTAAAAGGGTGGAGTCAAAAAGTAAGCACAAATAAATGGAACTGAACGGCTAACTAATAATGGTGCATTCAAAGCATGTGCTACCTGTGGATGGTTACACTGTTTCAGCATGGCTTTGGAAGGATCAAATGTATATAATTACACGAAAATGTGGAAACTATTTATTCAGGAGAAAATTAGCAGTTCAAGCACATGCATTACATAAACAACAATTGGAGTACTGACCAATAATACATTAATGATCAATGCTGCACTTCGTACTTCATTGTTAGTTATTTAGTATACCTTACCTGATTCTTCACATCAAGCTTAAGGCAGGGGCGGCCACCATTGTATGATTTTTCCCGCAGCCATTTGGATCTGATCTGTATTCCACTTCCACAGGATTTGCTACACGCTGACCAGTTTGACCATTCACTTAACTTACAGTCAGATGGACATGGCAAATTGCAAGTCTCTTCAATATACCCTAATTTGATTAATTAAAAGAATATAATTTAGTGTTTAATACTGTACAGCCAGGTATTCTACAAGCTTGACACACATGTTTTTAAGTAACTTACATCTCAGATTGTAATGTAGAAGCATGATTTTCTCTGACTTCCTGCTATTACAGAAATTAATATTACTAAAAAATATAATTAGAAGGCAAATTAATTTGTTTGTTCATGACTCAGATGTAATTATATCAAGTGGGCCAAAGCATAAACAACATATTCTTCATTATTATTTTTACTGAATACTAATTCAACTACTCTATCGACAGGGAGTAAAATTATAGATTGTATAATTAATACATTACATTGAAAATGATCAGCTCAGTATTTAATTTTAAATGAGCATTTTATCATATTCAACTTAGTGATGAAATAGACTTTGTAAACAATGACGACAAGAAGGTTAAATGATGAGGATAGTTTGCACAAGACTGGTTTGTATATTGGAGATTTAACACAATCTAACTGAGGTGTTTAAGATGATTAAAGGGATTGATGGTATAAATAAAGAGAAGTCTCTATCCAGACCAATTTCAGCTAGGTTGCTCAAGGAAATGTCAGAAAGTACTTTTGATACAAATAGTAGTAGAAATCTAGAATTCTCTCTCCGATCAAGTTATTGAGGCTGTGGCAGCTGAAAATTTCAAAATTGGGATAGATAGATTTTTATTAGGTCAGTGCATTAAAAGATATGGACACAAGGCAGGTAGATAAAGAAAATATAAATTAGTCATGATCAAATTAAATGGTGGAAAAGACTTAGGGTTTGAATGGCTACTCCTGTTTCTAATTCCCTAAACACAGAAATAAGTTTCAATAATTTGCTGAATGATATCCACAATAACACTTCTGTTTCTCTTTTTTTTTCTGAACTGATGAAAACTTTTCACATTTTCACACAGCAGTTGTCCAATTAGCCAGCAATGGAATGATGTATGATAGAGAATGATAGGATACTGACGTAATGCCTATGAAGGAAATATGATGACTTCTCAGTTCAAGTTGGCGAGTGGCTTGCAGAGAAACATGGATTCAATGTTCTGCCCGAGATATGTCTGCTCTTAAACAAATTGCTGTTTGGTCCATCATGGTTATGTCAGCTCCATGCTGAAGCAACTCAAATCTAGCCGACTGTCCTGATTCCCCACTATTAACATGCTTTGTGGTTTTGTATGTGTTAGCCCATCCAACTTATACCAGATAGTTGGGATTTTGTGAGTGAAATGTATTGAAGTTTATTAACAATACAATCTATTTCCATGGCTATAACATCACAGACTTACATACATTCTCTGAGTTCTATGCTTGCTGATGATACTGTCCATTACATACACAGAGCTAAAGTCAGAAGTCACACAACACCAGGTTGTAGTCCAATAGGTTTATTTGAAATCACAAGCTTTCTGAGTGCTTTTGAAATTCACCTGATGAAGGAACAGTGCTTTGAAAACTTGTGATTTCAAATAAACCTGTTGGACTAAAACTTGATGTTGTGTGACTTCTGATTTGTCTACGCCAAGCCAACGAGGAGAAAGTGAGGTCTGCAGATGCTGGCGATCAGAGCTGAAAACGTGTTGCTGGAACAGCGCAGCAGGTCAGGCAGCATCCAGGGAACAGGAGAATTGACGTTCCTGAAGAAGGGCTTATGCCCGAAACATCGATTCTCCTGTTCCCTGGATGCTGCCTGATCTGCTGCGCTGTTCCAGCAAGACATTTTCAGCTACGCCAATCCAACATCAGGACCATCACATCATATGTAGAGCTGACTGACTAAAGACACAACACTAACTTCATTGCATTAAAAATGTGCAATGGGTGTCTTGACACCAGAACATCACATAGAGTCATAGAGATGTACAGCATGGAAACAGACCCTTTGTCCAACTTGTTCATGCCAAACAGATATCCCAACCCAATCTAATCCCACCTGCCAACACCTGGCCCATATCCCTCCAAATCCTTCCTATTTGTATACCATCCAAATGCCTCTTAAATGTTGCAATTATACTAGTCTCCATCACTTCCTCTGGCAGCTCATTCCATACACGTACCACCCTCTACGTGAAAAAGTTGCCCCTTAGGTCTCTTTTATATCTTTCCCCTCTCATCCTAAACCTATGCCCTCTCATTCTGGACTCCCCCACCCCAGGGAAGAGACTTTGTCTATTTATCCGATCCATGCCTCTCATGATTTCATAAATCTCTGCAAGCTTACTAATTGGTCACCCCTCAGCCTCTGATGCTCCAGGGAAAACAGCCCCAGCCTATTCAGCCTCTCCCTATAGCTCAAATCTTCCAACCCTGGCAACATCCTTGTAAATCTTTTTTGAACGCTTTCAAGTTTCACAACATCTTTCCGATAGGAAGGAGACTAGAATTGCATGCAATATTCCAACAGTGGCCTAACCAATGTCCTGTACAGTCGCAACATGACCTCCTAACTCCTGTACTAATACTCTGACCAATAAAGTGTTGTGATGAGATGTAACTGCTTCAATAGTACAGGCTATTCTGGGTTAGAATCTATGCTATGATATAACTTGCTCCTTTATCCTATAAAATACGGGAATCATTTGGATATGTTGTCTCAACATACTCAGGTAACGTCTTGACAGACACATGACACGACAAGATCTGGTCTCTTATTCTGTTGTTACAACTTGGATGTGTAACTTCATTCTATGCTGTGCTGGTTGTCATTGCAGATGGATGTGTATCATTTGTCATAGATGTGTGGTTGTTGTCTGGTATGATATCTTCAGTAACTACATTGTCATTCTTTATTGATTTGTCACTGTTATCCAGATGATTGATAGTTTGCAGTTTTAGAATGTCAACATTTTCTCTGGAGGACTTGAGAAATGCCAGTTGGAAAATCATATGGGCTAATGATTTGGACTGGACACATCTTTTCATGAACTCATGCAACTGCATGAAAATCTCAAAGGATTAAGCTTTGTCCTAGCACAATTGGGAAACATGTATGCATTCTTGTTGCTCATACTCTTGCTTCATTTTCTCCCTTCTTTCCAACAATGCATTATACACATCAGTGATGAGTGTGTGGAAGGAAGAAATATGTCGATCTGACTCCCAAATATGAGAACTGCCACTGAGGATAAAACATTGTTTAGAGGAGGAGCATGTACATTTAACATAATTATCCGAAAATATTGACAAGTCACTCTATATTGAATGATCATGGACTTTAGAGAATAAACACTGAACTCGGAGACCATTGGACTGACGGTAGAGAGGAGAAAAGATAACATAATAAACATTCCTGCCCATGTCTTTGAAGAGTACACAAATGAACTGTGGAACATTGATAGATACAATTTGTCGGGATACACTGAACATACTTAATATCGCAGTCAGTATGTCAAAAAAAGTTGATTAAATGATATCTCTAATTTGGCATGAACAAGGGAATTTGCCTGTGACCAGTGGAATGCCACAAGGATCGGTGCTGGGTCCTCTACTTTTTTGTCATTTACATAAATGATTTGGAGGCGAGTATAAGAGGTACAATTAGTAAGCTTGCAGATGACACCAAAATTGGAGGTTTAGTGGACGGCAAGAGGGTTACCTCAGATTACAACAGGATCTGGATCAGATGGGCTAATGGGCTGAGAAGTGGCAGATGGAGTTTAATTCAGATAAATGTGAGGTGCTGCATTTTGGGAAAGCAAATCTTAGCAGGACTTATACACTTAATGGAAAGGTCCTAGGGAGTATTGCTGAACAAAGAGACCTTGGAGTGCAGGTTCAAAGCTCCTTAAAAGTGGAATTGCAGGTAGATAGGATAGTGAAGAAGGAGTTTGGTATGCTTTCTTTTATTGATCAGAGTATTGAGTACAGGAGTTGGAAGGTTAAGTTGTGGCCTGTGCAGGACATTGGTTAGGTCACTGTTGGAATATTGCGTGCAATTCTGGTCTCCTTCCTATCGGAAAGATGTTGTGAAACTTGAAAGGGTTCAGAAAAGATTTACAAGGATGTTGCCAGGGTTGGTGGAGGCTGATACAATTGCAACATTTAAGAGGCATTTGGATGGGTATATGAATAGGAAGGGTTTG
>NC_057716.1:75105181-75168680 GCF_004010195.1 Chiloscyllium plagiosum | reverse complement strand
AGTCCTTGCCTTTCCAAATACATGTACATCCTGTCCCTCAGGATTCCCTCCAACAACTTGCCCACCACCGAGGTCAGGTTCCCTGGCCTGTCCTTACCACCCTTCTTAAACAGTGGCACAACTTTTGCCAACCTCCAGTCTTCCGGCACCTCACCTGTGACTATCGATGATACAAATATCTCAGCAAGAGGCCCAGCAATCACTTCTCTAGCTTCCCACAGAGTTCTTGGGTCCACCTGATCGGGTCCTGGTGATTTATCCCCTTTAATCATTTGAAGACATCCAGCACTTCCTCCTCTGTAATCTGGACATTTTGCAAGATGTCACCATCTATTTCCCCACAGTCTATATCTTCCATGTCCTTTTCCACAGAAAATATTGATGCAAATTATTTGTTTAGTATCTCTCCAGTCACCTGTGGCTCCACACAAAGGCCGCCTTGCTGATCTTTGAGCGGCCCTATTCTCTCCCTAGTTACCCTTTTGTCCTTAATATATTTGTAAAACCCCTTTGGATTCTCCTTAATTCTATTTGCCAAAGCTATCTCATGTCCCCGTTTTGCCCTCCTGATTTCCCTCTTAAGTATACTCCTACTTTCTTTATACTCTTCTAAGGATTCACTCAATCTATCCTGTCTGTACCTGACATATGCTTCCTTCTTTTTCTTAACCAAACCTTCAATTTCTTTAGTCATCTAGCATTCCCTATAGTTACCAGCCTTCCCTTTCACCCTGACAGGAATATACTTTCTCTGACTTATTGGATATATTCAAAACACTCTTTGACAATGACCTTCATTGGAGTTGGTCATCATCTAACACAGTTTGCTGAATCTGCTCATTTGTTTTACTGTGACCAAAATGTATGAAATCGATGTTAAGACTATCTTTCAGTTTAGATTCGATAATGTCCACCCATATCTTTCAAGAATATCTTGTCGTAGAATTTGAAAGTTAACTAAGAGCATTGGAGTTGGCCAGTGGGATCCTTGATTTTATTGCACTTCTAAATCATACCCTGGAATAATCACACATTGATGTTGTAGTCATGGGGGTGTAGAGGTTTTCAACAGACCATTTCTAACAGTTTGCAATCGATAGGGACAATGAAGTTCCTCCTGAACAGATACATGTGCAACTGTTGTATCTGAAAACTAAAAAACTAGGTTGAGTTTTGCAATGTTGGAATAGTTAGCCTGAATTGACAAAAGAACCTTAGAACTAAATGAATTATGCTTATCATTCTGTAGTTAACTTGTTCCAAGGCCTTTTTGGGATGCACCTTCTGTCAGGATTAGAATATCAAAGTTAACACTTACTGGATGGTAGAATGTTGAGAAATTGAAAAACATGCTTGTGATCTTTCTGCTATATGTATAGTGTGTTCTTGTGGAGAGGATGTCAAAGAAGTGTTTGTCGTTACATCATGTCCCTATCCTTAACCTGCGGAGTTTCTCCAGCACTTTCTGTTTGTTTTTCTGGAAATACTTGCTATTGATACTCTGTTGCAGGAGAGGAAAAGAAATGTTTGTTTCTTTTGCCCTCAAAGCCTTTTCCTTGATGCACAGAGCAATTAAATTTTACATTGCAAAATAAAGTAAATAAATTGCAATATTTCTCAAATTATTACTTGCAGAAATAAAATAATGCCACACCACTGAAATTTTAATCAGATTTATAACAACTGTGACATACCAGAATTGCTACAAAGCCAAGGGTTCACCAACTTCTTATCTTGGTCATAGCAGGCTATGGCTCGATAATGCACACCCTTCCCACAGTCTTTGACATCTCCTTGTACCTTCATGCCAAGTTGCAGTGTCACCTTGTTTTCAGGAAGAATGCAATCTGACCAATTCCCTTGTGGCTGGCTGAAATATTTGTCACATGGACAAGACCTGGTCTCAACTAGTGACTCCTTGAGGCACTTCTCTTTCTTCTTGTTTTTTCCTAATTGAACAGAAGAAAAAAATTACATTCTTTATTTATTCCACAATTCTTCATTTTCCTCATGTTATATGATAGGTGTTTGGAACGATTTGTGCAAAATATTTAAACAATTCTTTTTTATTCTGTCCTTAACTCTCATCAAAATCAATCATCAATTCTGCAGGTGGGAGGGGTAACCTCAAACCTCAAAACTGATAAATGACCTTTTGTTTGCCTCTTACATTATTTGACAGTTTATTTTCCTTTAATCTCAGTATAGACCATTAACTTCTAGGTGACATTCAAACTCAGTTATTAATTGAAAGACTTATAACACAATGTTTGGCATTTTAAACAAAACACTTTTACTGCACAAGAGTTGAACAAAGCAAATTTATCGTGACCTAACAACTTGGGGAGGATTTTCCACTCTGAGGTGGAAAGAACAATTGCATGCGCAATGAGTGAATCAAACAAGTGTCAAAAAATCTGATTCCCCTCATTGAAATAAACATTCACAAGATTGCAGATCATATGGACACCAACTTATGGTGAGAAATCAAAATACCAGAATTTGCATCCCATTAATTACCCAAATTATTGGAATTAATTTTGCTTTCCCAATTAATTTCTGTTCAAATGAGATACTTAGTGTTTCAGAAATTCAATTGCATCAGCCAAACAAGCACTTGGAGACTTTGGTCCTTTGTTACTAGTTTGGATGAGTACTCGATTTTCCACCAATACTTTGTAATGTTCCTTCTCTTCACTTTTGCTTAAACTTCCACAACTGCATGTTGACTAAGACGGGACGTATCCCTGGACCATCACTCCACATAACTGGACAATCTTATTGCATCACTATCAGCTTCACAGGTTGCACTTCCATGCACAGAAACAGAAATATGGGACAGGGGCCAGCAGTTTTTGTTTCACAGGTGACTCTTTAGCTCAAAAGGAAGCATAGACGCTGGTACCTGTAGAGAATGAGAAAGGTAACTTGCTGGGTGACACAGTGCTATGTCAGAGGCAGTGCATGTCCCAAAAGTCCATGTGACAAACATAGTGTATGTGCTTGGAAAGCACAGCAATGTGTGAATGGAAAGATTAAGACATACTTAATGGCTGGAGGGTACACTCCAGTGAATCAGAGGATAGTGTCACAGTCAGTCCAGAAGCTGGGAGATTTCTAGTCCAGGGTGGAGGGGATTTGGCAACAGTTAGTCAAGCAGTTGGCCCACCACAAGCCTGGAAATCCATGCAACTGTAGATCAAGGATCAGAATTCTGTCATTTGGTATGTCAAATAAAATAGCCTGGGTCTTGCCTTATTGCTCAGTTTGAAGGTAGTACTACAAGTCGGTAAAGACCTGCTGTAAAGTCTGTCCATAGAATGGGCCTAAGTCAGATATCAAGGCTGGAGCTGCTTTAGGCTGGGAATTTATCTTTTTTCTACTTAGAGGACATGAGAATTGTCAGTCACAGGAGGAAACTGTAGATATTAGTGTTGGAACTGGTTAATATGTGAGAGGACTGAAAGGTCTCAAAGAGAGTGCCAAGATGAATCATGGTCTTTCAGACTTCATTATGGGGAGAATGCAGCACAGCAAGAGCGGCCACCTCAATAATCATAGGCTCTGGGGACAAAAAGAGTACATCAATGGTCATGTGAAGTGGCTCAACCAAATTGGAAGGAATGATTCTCAAGCTAAAAGTTATAAAAGCTAAATCACATATGGCATATTTATTTCAGACTTTCTGAAAACTGTTGAGGTCAGCCAGAAAAAGAGAAGGGAGCGACCTAATGCTACATACATAGTTTTTAAAATGACATTTGATAAATTGACAAAGTATAAAAGATTGGTTCACAAAAAGAAAAAAGGAAGTAAGGGATAAACCAGATATTTTCATATTGGCAATCTGAATGTATTGGTGTGCCATAGGATCAGTACTGGACCTCAGATATTTGTAATCTATATGATGAAGGGACTGAGATTAGGTGAGAATGTAAACTGTAAGGCGGACATGAAGAGGCTGCAAAAGGACATAGAGATTAAATGAGCAGGCAAAAAGTTGACAGGTGGACGATAACGTATGGAATTGTGCAGATATTCGTTATGGTAGTAAAAATAGCAAAACTGAATGTGTTTTAAAAGGCATGAAACTTCTAAATGCAATGTTCAGACACACTTTAATATGATCAATTAACATGCAGGTACAGCAAGCAATTACAAAGGCAAATTGCATTTGGCCTTTATTGCAAGGTTGTTAAACAGGTACTTCCTACTTCCAACTTTATGCTGCTTGTCACTAATCTTTCAATCTGATTTGCTAAGGAAATGCAGAGTTGCTTGGCTTAATTATACAGGAAGAAGATCTCCCATGAAAGGTACAAAGCTTTTTGGCTGATTGACTGACAGCAATGTGTAATGTAAAAACCCATGGAAAATTTATGGGCAAATGCACATCATTGCTCAGACCTCGATCAAGCCCATGATGAATTCCTGTCACCTCTTTCTAATGTGTAACAGGATTAGTTATGACATGACATTAGACTATTACTACATTGTGTACGATATGGGATGACTAGTCTAACTTTATAGTCTTGTTCAATTCCAAAGCTCAAATTGCTTATTTTTAAACAACTATATAATTCATTTTTACAAACATTTTTGGGCTTAGCTTGAGTAGCTGATTTTTTTTGGAAATAATTCTGTGTTTTACACATAATACTATTAAATAATTTGACTCCCCTTTCAGTCTTGCTGTGAACATTTATTTTCTTACCCACTCATTATGTTTTATTAAATAATGGAAATAAAATAATTCAAATCATAACATCTTGTCCACGTGGCTCCTCAACCTTCTCAGCTCCAATACAGCAATAAACTCTCAAGCCTGACTGTCATCCAAAGAACATGATATGAATTTATACTGCACGTTTCATTACTTTTGCTTATTATGTATTATGAGATGCAAGTAATCCTACAAAAATGGCAAAACCGGTGTCTTTTACTAATTCAATATTATCTCATAGATTCTATTGTCTATGACACTGCTTACAAAAACAATGAACCACACACAGAGTGTCTAAACATGACAATTCCTATACTTGTCCACTCTGAGTAAATCTTTATCAGATGAGCTTTTCTCTTTCTTCTTTCTCTCAATACATATTTCTTTGACTTAAAATAGAGTGATTCATTTTTCTTTAATTTTGAGCTGTATTTGTCCAACCTGCTATCTATCTCTCTCCTGCTACCCAATTTATGTTCTTCCGCACTCTTTCGTAGTCCTCACCATTGGAATAATTTGCTTTTGAATTTGTTTTAGCTGTACACTCAAGTTGTTTCTAAAATAGACTCAGTATTCTGACTTCAATCAGCCATTTACTCACCCAACTCTATTTATTGAATAACCTCTACATAAAGAAATAATTCCAAACATTGCAACTTGCAACTCACAGTCTGAAACATGATTGCTGTTTGAATCACTATGATACAGGAAGGCCATCCACACTCCAGATACCATGAAAAAGGTGGTAAATAAGGCAGACCAAAATTACCTGCCTGGACAGTTACCTCCCTGGAAAACCAAAGATGGAATCCAGTGGTTATGGTGGTGTGTCTGAGACTGGCTGGAGAGTCTGTGGCAAGTATGCCTTGTTCATTCTGGGTTCCCCAATGTTGCTATTGTCATTCAATCACTTACTTGGTCAGAGATAAGCTCTGGTCATGACCTGGGAGCACTTTCCTGCATCTGACAGCTGCAGGTTAATCAAAGGTCAGAAATTCTCTAGAGCTGGGAGTGCCACTTGAAGTAGACGCAGTTGCTGGTACTGCAGTTAGCTGAATTATGGTAGGACAGCCCTGTGGCAGTCATTGAGTGTTGTGGCCATCACTGTAGAGAAGGTGCTGGAAAGCCTACCAAGGATCTGCTGGCAGCAATGACTGCCACAGGGCTGTCCCACCATAACTCCTGTATGCCCTTTAAACTGACAATTTCACTACCTTGGCAATCTCTGACTGGCGCCAGTAAGCCTCTCACCTGCCTTTTCCCCAGTAATGGTCTGGTACTTCAGCCAGCTGCAGTACCAGCAGCTACATCTACTTCAAGTGGCACTGCCAGCCCTAGAGAATTGCTGACCTTTGATTAACCTGCAGCTGTCAGACGCAGGAGCCAGAAGATCTTTGGTAGGCTTCCCAGCACCTTCTCTACAGTGATGGCCACAACATTCACTTCTGCCACCCCAACTCTCTTAAAGTTCTGGATGCTGCTAGGGTCTTCCACTGTGAAACTGATGCAAAGTACCTATTCAGATGTTTCACCATTTCTTTGTTCCCCAGTTTCATTTCCAAGATGGCGGCAGTAGCAGCACAGCAATCATGTTCCTGCCCAGAGTTCACCTGCTCCATCTACTTTTACTTTATTTCTTCTTTCACACCTTTTTTCTTACTTCAATCTATTTACATTTTGTGGAGAGATTGTCAGATTCAAGGTGTCCAGCACACCTGAGGCAAAGTTACTTGCCGGCGGTGGTGTGTAGCAAGTGGAGATCCAGCCCAGCATGGGGGAGAGCAAGAGAGTGAGCCCATTGCGATGAAGTGCAGGAGACAGTGAGAGACCATGGAGAAGAGGGAGAGAGTGAGTCCAATGCATAGGAGAGCAAGCCCAAGGCCTCCCAACGTCTGTGGTGGCTTTAAGCATGGAGGAGATTGAGCACTTGTGGGGAGTGCAAGATCACCATGGCTCAGCACTTAAAAGTTCAATATGACAAGGTCTTAAGTTCATTTCTTTATTTTTCAATTTTATACTAAGAAGGATTTTTATGTTGAATTTTTAACTTTATTTCCTAATCTTTCTACTTTGTACCTAAGATTTTGTACCAGTTGGCACCAGGAATGGTGACAGTGTACACTTTTCACTGTAGTTCTGTACCCCTGTACTTGAGTACCCATGACAATAAAATTTGATTCAGATTCAGATTCATTTTCCACTGGACCAATGTCCACTTTTGTCTCTCTCTTACATTTTATATACCTAAAAAATCTCCACAATCCTTCCTATTACTAGCTAGCTTACTCTCATATTTCATTGTCTCTAGCCTAATTGCTTTTTTTAGTTATCTTCTGCTGGCATTTAGAGGCTTCTAAATACCTGGCTTCCCACCCACCTTCACCACATTTACACTTCCTAATTTGCATTTATGCTGTCCCTGACTTCCCTCGTCAGTTGCCTTGTCTGCCCCTTCTTCTTCCTTGGGATAAATTTCTGCTATGCCTCCCGAATTACCCTCAGAAACTCCTGTCATTGGTGCTCCACAGTCTTCCTTGCTAGGCTTCCATTCTAATCAACTCTGACCAGGTCCTCCCTCACATCTTCATAGTTACCTTTACTCAATCATAATACCATTCCATCTGATTCCAGCTTAACCCTTTCAAATTCCACAGTGAATACTATCATACTATCACGGTGGCACGGTGGCACAGTGGTTAGCACTGCTGCCTCACAGCGCCAGAGACCCGGGTTCAATTCCCGACTCAGGCGACTGACTGTGTGGAGTTTGCACATTCTCCCCGTGTCTGCGTGGGTTTCCTCCGGGTGCTCCGGTTTCCTCCCACAATCCAAAGATGTGCGGGTCAGGTGAATTGGCCATGCTAAATTGCCCGTAGTGTTAGGTTAAAGGGGTAAATGTAGGGGTATGGGTGGGTTGCGCTTCGGCGGGTCGGTGTGGACTTGTTGGACCGAAGGGTCTGTTTCCACACTGTAAGTAATCTAATCTAATTATGGCCACTGCACCCTTTCGCTTGCCAATCAAATCTGCCTCAGTAAACATCACCAAATCCAGAATAATTGTTCTCCCGTGGGCTCTACCACACACTGCTCCAAAAGCCATCTTGTAGACATTCCATGAATTTGTTTTCCTTGAAATCCACTACCAACCTGATTTACCCAGTCTACTTGCAAGTCCCCATGATTATTATAATAGTGTTTTTCTTACTTACCTTTCCTATCTCCTGATTTATTTTCTTCACCATATCCTGACTACTTCTAGGAGGCCTGTACATGCCTTTTGATTCTATTGCACTTTTTCATATTGATTTAATTTCATTTCTTATTAACAAGGCAACCCTGTCCCCTCTGCCCATCTGCCTGTTCTTTCCATAGGATACATATTCTTGGATACTTATTTTCAGCCCTGATCCCCTTGCACCTACATCTCTGTGATACCTACAACATCATACCTGCCAATTTCAATTTGTACTACAAGCTCAGTTACCTATCTGTGCATTTAAACACAACACCCTCAGTCCTGCATTGGCTGCCTCCCTTCCCATAATTGTTCCCTTATCTGCTATGCCTGAAGTTCAGTTCCTAAGCCTTTCCATACTCTCTTTATTGCTGGAACAGCACAGCAGGTCAGACAGCATCTATAATCTATATAGATGCTGTCTGACCTGCTGTGCTGTTCCAGCAATAAAGTTTCAGCTTTGATCTCCAGCGTCTGCAGACCTCACTTTCTCCTTTCCATACTCTCCTCCATATAATTCATTCTGAAAACTGTAATAACCCTTGATGAGCCCTCTCCATCCACAGCCATAAACTTTTTCCACAGTTTTTCAAGCAACTGAATACCAGTTCCTCCCCCCACCTCTTCCCCCGCCCCTCCTCCCTGCACTACCAACTTTTTATTTAAAGCCCTCTCCAGAACCCTAGTTATTCAATTTGTCATTATTCTTGCCCCAGCATGATTCAGGTACATGCATCCCATCAGAACTGCTCAGACTGGAAAACATTAAGGTGCTTAATATGTGAGATAACATGACATGTTACCTTACAGAATACTATATAGTGAGTAACACTATAAAGAGGTAATTGCAGAATCATAAATTGATTTGTTTGCCTCGGCCATAGGAAAAGTTTGTCACTGTTAATGATGCTAATGTAGGAGATTTATGACCAAATAAAACAATATCTGTACAGACTCAATCTAAAAGATTATTTTAGAGAGGGAGAAGATTAAGGTCATGATGGACAATGAAATTCTCAAACTGAGTCATAGAATATGAAGCTCACAGGACATGATCGTGCCAGAAACAGATGGCTCACAGTGATTCTGTATTATTACAAAGACAACATGTGATGAAAATTGATTCATGTCCAATTGCAAGACTGGAAGACGGCATTGAATATATTAGACATATGATTTTTCACAAAAACTAACTTTCTAAACAGAAATTGACAGATCTTGTTGGCAGCTAGAAACAGGTAGAGACTAGGGGAAACCTATAGCTTGGAAATCATTTGCTTTCAGTTCACAGATATCCTAGTTGGGATTAGATGAAAAAAAGTGAGGTTCCTCCAAAAAGAGGCAATAATTCAGAACAGTTAGGGTGTGTGCTGCCTCAGGGTAAAGATTTACTTTGAAATTTCCAGACCAGAAGTGTTTGGTTAGAACCCTTATGTGTTATTCAAAACTGAGAAAATCTAAGCTTGGCTGTGTCAAATGTAAAGAAAGACATTGTCACTTCAAACTGTCATGATCAGGAATTGAAAGAAATTGTTAAGTAAATCTATAGATGTGTTACAGAAGAGATTTATCCCTGGTATTTCAGTGCTAAAAAGCAGTGATGTTGGTATAGATGAGATTGTATTTTTACTTTGCGTCATTGTGATAGATGTAATGATTTATTCTATTTTATCTTTTCTTTAAGTGTGATTTAAGCCTGACTCCTCCATAAATGACATCACCTAAGATAATAATAGTAAAACAACCAATTATTAATCTGATGAGATTGTTAAAACAGAATCTATTATTTAAATGCCACTCAACACTTTAAAGTGTGCAATTTTAAAACATAAACGTGAATTTACTCTATGGCAAGTAACCATGTTTAAAAATTTTTCATAATTCCCATGATTAAAAACATGTTGTGATTGCTACTTTCTGAAGGCTGGCAATAAATTACAGTCTTTGGAAAACTAAAACAAAAACTAATGAGTTCTGTTCTGTTAAGTATGCTTTTACACAGTAGTGTGAGAGATCAAATTAATGCTATAAGACATGACAATTAATCATTGTTTGAGAGTGTAACGGAGCTTCCAAAAATATGACTAGTAAAAACAAAAAAATCAATTTAATGATAAGAAATGGGAAACTTGCTCATTCACTGTGATTATATTTGATGTAATATGTCAAGCCTTTTACAATTGTCAATGCCCAATATTTACCTATCAGCGATCTTCTCCGACTATGCGTTGATCCACAGCCTCCTCCACAGGGTGTAAACTTGTTCCAGTTTGTGAACATGCAATCATCATGGCAAGGAATGCGACATTTCTGCACAAGTGCAGGCATTGGTCTTGCCCACTTCAAGCATCCAATAAAGTCCACATTTTGATCATTACCTGTTCTACAGGTCACACCTAAAATAAAAAGGACAGTAAAAGTACTTTCAACTGAATTCCTTTATGAACACCTCCCTACTTTAATATAATTTAAAACATGGTCAGTTAAATATCTAAAATAGTATTGGAAATCATAGTATTTGTAGCTTGAAGTGACCTGCGATAAACATACTAATCTCAGTTAAAAATCACACAACACCAGGTTATAGTCCAACAGGTTTAATTGGAAGCACTAGCTATCGGAGTGCCGCTCCTTCATCAGGTGGTTGAGGAGCGGCGCTCCAAAAGCTAGTGCTTCCAATTAAACCTGTTGGACTATAACCTGGTGTTGTGTGATTTTTAACTTTGTACACCCCGTCAAACGCCGGCATGTCCATATCATGAATACTAATCTCAGCCTTTCTTCTGTTGTTCTGATTAGTTTGTTCAACCAATGATACTTACATATATATATAAAAATAAGTTCAGCTATGATCTTATCCAATGGGAGAACGGACCTAATCGTCTGTATGGCCTAATCTTGGACCTTTTCTAATTCTCTTTTACTCGAACAAACTAATGTGGTGATTTCACAATCAGAGACCTGAATACGCCAGTTTCCGATAAATTATTTTCAATAAAGTAATATGTGGAACTAGGTGGCATTGAAACCCATTATGAAAGCTGAGAAAATGTTGGCGAATTTCAGTCCTCTCAGAAGGTGATCTGGTGAGTAGTTTGGTTCCATTTGAATACTATTTCAGGTAACTTGTGGTCTGTTCTGGATTGAGATGGCTTCTTTCTGTCTGTGACCAACTGAGGTCTAATGTTGTATTCAAAATTCCTTTTTTAACATCACAGTACATTCTATACTTGCAGTGTCTTGTGCAGAATACTCCCCCCACTTCTCAGATGCTTGCACCTCAACTGCTGATGTCATTATTATATCATGATACACAGCACTATTTCATTACCATAACCATTAATCCATTACACTGCAGTCCAACTTGTGAAACAGAATACTAAAGGTGAGAATGACAACTAATTCATTACAATCCTTCTTAGTTTTAGACGGATTTTCCAGAAGCAATATGACCAAAGAATTTGCAACATATGCACAAGGAGTATAGGATGTTGGCAATGCCTCTTCTGGAGTTACTGAGTCCAGCTCTGGTCACCCTGTTATAAGAAGGATATTATTAAGCTGGAGAGGGTTCAGAAGAGAATTAACATGATGTTGCCAGAAATGGAAGGTTTGAGATCGAAGGACAGACTCTATAGGCTGGGACGTTTTTCATTGGATCGTAGGAGGTTGACAAGTGACCTTATAGGGTTTATAAAATAATGAGGGGCATTGATAAGGTGAATGGCAAGTGTCTTTCCTACAATGTCAGATTTCAAGAATGGGCGCATATTTTTAAAGTGAGAGGAGAAAGATTTTACAAAGATATCAGGGGTAATATTTTTACACGAAGAGGGTTTGTGTGTGAAATGAACTTCCAGAGGAAGCAGTGGATGCAAATACAGTTACAATGTTTAAAAGACATTTAGATAAGTATATGAATCAGAAATGTTTGGAAGGGTTTGGGCCAAATGCATGCAGGAGGAGTGAGTTTAGTTTGGGGTTATGGTGGCATGGACTGGTTGGATCGAAAGGTGAGTTTCCATGCTGTATGACTCTCTGGGTAGAAATTGGTCATTCAGCCCCTCAAGCTTGCTCCCCTTTTAAATAAGATCATGGCTGATTTGATTGTAACTACAACCACAAACCCCCACCTAAACCTAATAACCTTTCACCTCCTTGCTTAACAAGAATCTAGGCATGACTGCCTTAAAAATATCTAAAGACTCTAATTCCACGACCTTTTCAGAAAGAGAGTTTCAAAGAATCATAACTCACTGTACAAAAAAATCTTGCCTCTTCCCTTTTTTTAATTGGTGATCTCTTATTTATGAACACTGATTCCTGATTCGAGTGGTAAAGTTGTTTGGAAAGTAAGAAAAAAATTATCTTAAGTATTACTGATTCTGGAATTTGCCAACTTCAATGAAGAGTAAGTGAGAAATTATCAGTGGAGTAACAGTGACCTTGTATTCTTTCCAATCCTGAAGACATAGGCACAAATAAAGACAAGCAAGAAATAAATGTTTCCAGTCTATTATTTGATATAAAAGATTCAGGTGAATGGTATCCTCCCAATGATAAGACTGATCCATGATTTTACTTAGCTACTTAGTGTGTCCAAATCTTCCAGATCCTAGCTATCAGTGACTGTTCATTTCTTTTTCACAGATCACTTCTGGAATACAGTCAAATTACACAGTTTGGATTTTAAACCGAAACTGCACTCCAAGAAATGATTGCTTCTTGGCTTGACTGAAATGTATTTGAAACTAAAATTTATTTTGATTGCTATTTCTGGTCTTAACTATTCTTAATATCAACTTTATGTACAAACGTAAGAATTCTGAGCAGGAATAGACAATTCAGCCCCTCAAGCCTGCTATGCTAATCCCAGCCTCAGCTCCATGTTTCTGCCTGCTCCCCATAATCCTTCAACCTGTTACTAATTAAAAATTTTCTATCTTCTCTGTAAATTTACTCAATGATCAAGCTATAGGATAGTGTATTCCACAGATTTGTGACCCTTTTGGAGCAGCAGTTTCTTTTCATACCTGTTTTTAAATCTGCTACACCTCATCCTAAATTTCTGACCTCACATTCCAGATTGCCCCACATGGAGTCGTACAGATGTATAGCACAGAAACAGAACCTTGGGTCCAACTCACCCATGCTGACCAGATATCCTAATCTAATCTAATTCAATTTAACAGCACTTGGTCCATATTCCTTTAAACACTTCCTATTCATATGCTATCCAGATGTCTTTCAAATGCTGTAATTGTACCAGTCTCCACCACTTCCTCTGCAGTTCATTTCATACACGCACCACCCTCTGCGGGAAACATTTGCATCTGAGGTCCCTTTTAAATTTTTCCCCTCTCACCCTAAATCTATGCCCTGCCGTTCTGGAATACCCCAACCGCAGGAAAAAGACTTTGTCTGTTTATCCTATCCGTACCCCGCATGATTTTATAAACCTCTATAAAGTCACCCCTCAGCCTCTGATGCTCCAGGGTAAACAGCCCCAGCCTATTCAAACTCTCCCTGTAGCTCAAATCCTCCAAGCCGGGCAACATCCTTGTCAATCTTTTCTGAACCCTTTCAAGTTTCACGACACCTTTCCAATAGGAAGGAGACCAGGATTGCACGCAGTGTGCCAAATGTGGCCTAACCAATGTCTTGTACGGACTCAACATGACTTCCCAACTCCTATACTCAATGCTCTGATTAATAAAGGAAAGCATACAAACACTTTCTTCACTATCCTATCTACGTGCAACTCCACTAAAAAGGAGCTCTAAACCTGCATTCCAAGGTACCTTTGTTCAGCAACATTCCCTAGGACCTTACCATTAGAAGTGTTTAAGTCCTGTTCTCATTTGCTTTTTCAAAATGCAGCACCTCATATTTAACTAAATTAAACTCCACCTGCAACTCTTCAGTCCATTGGCCCATCTGATCAAGATCCCATTGTAATCTGAGTTAAACTTCTTCACTGTCCACTACACCTCCAATTTTGGTGTCACCTGCAAACTTGCTAACTATACCTCCTGTGTTCACATCCAAATCATTTCTATAAATGATGAAAAATAGCGAACACAGCACCGATCCTTGTGGCACTCCACTGGTCACAGGCCTCCAGTTTGAAAAACAACCCTCCACCGCCACCTTTGAGCTTCTACCTTTGAGCCAGTTCTGTATCCAAATGGCTAGTTCTCCCTGTATTCCGTGAGACCTAACCTTGCTAACCAGTTAGTCTGTATCCAAATGGCTAGTTATCACTGTATTCCATGAGATCTAAGTTTGCTCACTAGTCTACCATGAGGAATCCAGTGAAATGCTTTACTGAAGTCAATGTAGATCACACTCAATGCTCTGCCCTCATCAATCCTCTTTGTTACTTTTTCAAAAAGCTCAACCAAGTTTGTGAGATATGATTTCCCATACACAAAGCCATGCTGATTGTCCTTCGTCAGTCCTTGCCTTCCCCTCTGAGAACATTCGACACCCTCTCTGAGATATCCTTGATTCTGGCACCAGGGAGGCAACACACCATTCTGATTTTTCCCTGCGGGTGCAGAAACATCTGTCTGTGCCTCTGATTAGAAAGGCCCATATCAAAATCAATCACTTGGAACCCACATACTTGTCATTACATTAGAGCCGTTCTCAGTACCAGAAACATGTCTGCTCATGCTATATTCCCCTGAGAGTCCATCACCTCTTACATTTTCAAAAACAGCATACTCGTTTGAGATGGGGCTAACCACAGAAGACTCCTGTACTACCTACTTACCCCTCCTACCTTTCCTTGAGTTCACGCAACTACCCGTCTATATCTTTGGCTTTTCTCCCTTTCTATGACTACCATCCATCACACCCCCAGCTCTTGCAAATTCCTTATTGCCTCTAAATGCTGCTCCAACCGATCCATGCAATCTGATAAAATTCATCAACAAAGACACCTCCTGCAGACATAAACATCAGTAACATAGAAACTCTCCCTACCCTCCCAAATCTGACAGGAAGAGCACATCACTCTACTGAAGGCCATCTTTGCTCCTTTGCAATCTATAGACCCAGAAAATAGCACTGTCTTATTGTTCTAAAAAAATGTGCTCTAGGCTAACTTAGTAATTATGGTTTTTATTTTTAAAATTCAATCAAGAGACAAATCTCAATAAAACATATAATCAAGAAAAAAACGATTCTACTCACTACTACAGACTTACAGCAAGTTTATACCTAAAAACAATGCACTTATCTGTTGATAAGTGAGCCCTCCCACACAGGTTCCTCCAAGGTCAGCTGTGAATTTCACTGTTTGTTAATTTTTCTTCGACGCACTCTGATGTCAAGAGATACATGAACTCAAACAGCAAAGGCAGTAACTGTACAGATACACTGCTACATCAGTTAATAGTGTGGTTTCTTTCTCTCTCTCCTTCACTGACCATGTGGTCGCTGCCATTTGTCTGTCTTCCTCCTTTTAAAAGTGCCATTGTTTTGATCTTTTTTCCCCAAAGTTCCAAAACAATGCAACAGTATATAAAACAGTAATTGCTGCTCCTGGAATTTGAGGAAATCACCTCCAACACCTAAAATACCTCAAAAAAGAGCACCTCTTACAGCCATGATCTTGGATGAGGAAATATCCTCTCTAAATCTTTATTGATCCCTTTTCATATCTTAGAAACTCAATGAAATCTCCTCTCATTATTCTAAACTCCAGAAACTATTGGTTTACACTGCTCAATCTCTCTTCATAATAGAAACACCTCATTTCTGAATCAATCTAATGAACCTCCTATAAACTCCTTTCAATGTAACTACATCCTTCCTCAACTAAGGAAACCAAAACTGCATGTACTCCAAATGTGGTCTCACTAATGTCTTTTACAGTTGCAGCAACACTTTCGTAATTCCATTCCTTCAGCAATAAATACCAAAATTCTATTTGTCCTCCTTATTTATCTGCTGTATCTGCTTATCTTCTGTGATTCATGCATGAAGCCACCCAGGTCCCTCTGTACAGAAGCATTTTGAAGTTCTCTCTATTTAGGTAATAAGCTTTCTGTTCTTCTGACTAAATGAATAACCTCAGACTCATCCATGTTAAACTTGATCTGCCACATTTTGGCCCACTCAACTAAATTCTCCATATGCAATTTTAAATTATGTATTTATTTATTACAAGTTATTTTCTATCTACTTTCATGTCATCTGTAAATGTTGTGATCATATCTTCTATCCCTGCATCCTTCACACCAATCTATACTGTAAATAATTGGGCCTGAGAACCAAAGGCAGGCACTCAGGCACCCCACTAGTTACAATTTGCCAATCAAAAGAAGACCTATCTATCCTAAGTCTGCTTTCTTTTGGTTTTCCAATCCTCCTTCCACACTAACAAACCCAAACATGTGATCTTACCTTGTGTTTAATCTTTTTGCAGCAATTTAACAAATGCATTCTGGAAGTCCAGATATTCTATAAGTACATGATATCTACTATTTACATTGTTATGTCTTCAAATAACTCGAGTAAATTATTTAAACATTCTTTACTCTTCATTAAACCACGCTGACTGATGGATTGTGCTTTTGACTTTCCAAAGGTCTTGTTACTATTTCTTTAATAATGTATTAACCAGTCCACAGGTTCCTATTTTCTCCTTCCCTCTCTTTCTCAATAAGGGCATGATATTGGCATGCTTCCAATCCACTGGGACTTTTCCTGCATCCAGGAAATTTCTGTGCAGGTGTGTATTTCTGTTTATCAAGTGCACACAAAGCCAAGTGAATTTTTAATGTGCACTGAATTATTGATTTTGTTTGTGCCTGGATTGACACACAAACACACACACATGTATCCATTTTCTTAATCTGTTCATTTCTTCCTACATCAGCATTGTAGCCATGTAAAGAAAATGTTCCAAATTAGTATTAAAAATAGTGAATAATGCCAGTGCAGTCCAATAATTTGTTACACTGTTCTCTTAGTAAGACAGAGATATTGCTGCTATTGGAGGGGAGAAACATTGCATCATGCAAAAAAATAAAGTTAGTCCTTTACTGAAACTTATTTCATGTCCCTTTAAGACTATTTAATGAATTTATGAACAAAGTCAGTTCAGTCAATAAACTTCCCATTCTGATACATTTTCTGTGTAGATGACAAATTAGGTTTTTGTTTCATTCTCATTCATTTCAAATAAACATAATTTTTTAATATGTAGGCATATAAATGGACACATCATACAAGTGAAGCCTTCAAGTGAAGAAAAGTCAAAAGTCAGAGGGGAGAGGGTTAGCTGGGGAAGGGGCGGGTGGTATTTGACCAGTGTCCACAGGCAATGGGCATTACCCATTTTAAAATCATGCCTTCTCATCTTAGATTTACTAATAAATTAACAGACCGAAAAAATATACCTGCAGGAACTTCATGGATTTTGAAAAAAATTCTGATATCTTATTTCAAAATTTATAAAGGCAACTGTGATTGTAAACTTGTCACTTTATAATTACACTCTGACCAGTAGTGACACTATGCTGGATGGATAATCATTCCCTTACAAAGAGAGTGACCAGCCAATTAGCTCTGGCTTTTCTGACCTCTACAGCTGGCCAGTTATTTACAGGAGGAACCTCAAGGGTTCCAATTTAGAAGGAATTAGCTCACCTATGCTGGTAACTTCCCCTGGTGCCCAAACAAGAACAAGAATTTGCAGTGCCGAATACGAACATAAACCTTCATACCCTCACAATCTGTTGCTACATCAATGTTCCAGACAAAATCCTTAAAACAGTACAAAGTTATATTGTCAATTTCATGCTATAGTTTATATTCGTTAATGTGATACCATGTTATGTGAGTAAAACTAGAATTTTCACAATATAAACATTTTGCTTTTCAACACACTTCAATATTATCTTTCTAAAAAAAGAGTTATTTTATTCTTTTGTTGGACATGGATATTGCTGGCTGGCCGTCATTTATTGCCCACCCTGAGTTGCCCTTGACAGGTTGGTGGTGAACTGCCTTTCTGAAGCACTGCAATTCATGTCCTTTGGGTTGATATACAATGCCAGTAAGGAGGGAATTCCAGGGTTTTGACCCAGTGACACTAAAGGAATTACAATACATTTCTAAGTTAGCCTTTAAGGGAACTGCAGATGATAGTATTCCCAGGTACTTGCTTTCCTTGTCTTTCTCAATGGAAGTGATCATGAGTACTATTTAAGTATCTTTGGTGAATTTCTGCAGTGCATATTGTGGACAAAACAAATTGCTATGACTGAGTATTGGTGGTGGAGGGAGGGGATGCTTGTGGGTATGGTGCCAATGAAGCTGGCAGCTTTTTCTGCTTCTTGAGTGCTGTTGGAGCTCCACCCATCCATCACACTCCTGACTTGTGGCTTGTATATGATTGACAAGCTTTGACGAGTCAAGAGGTGAGTTACTCACTGTAATTTTCCTCGCCTCAGACCTGCTGTTTTATTCACTGTGAATATGTGGCGTGTTAAGTTGAGTTTGTGGTTAATGGTCATTCCAGGGATGTTGATAGTGGGGGATTCAATGATCGTAACACCAGTGAAAGTCCAGCGATGATGATAAATTGTCTCTGAATGGAAATATTGATTGCCTGACATTTGTGTGGTGGGAAATAGGTGGTGGCATCTTGAAAAATATCCATATTACATAGGTGGAGGTGCTGGTTGTCTTGAAACGCAAAAAAGTGGATAAATCCCCAGGACCTGATTAGGTTTACCCTAGAACTCTCTGGGAAACTAGGGAAGTGATTGCTGGGCCCACTGCTGAGATTTTTATATCATCAATGGTCACAGGTGAGGTTTTGGAAGACTGAAGGTTGGCTAACATGGTGTAAATATTTAAGAGGCATTTGGATGGGTATATGAATAGGAAGGGTTTGGAGGGAAATGGGCTGGATGCTGGCAGGTGGGACTAGATTGGTTGGGATATCTGATCGGCATGGACGGGTTAGACCGAAGGGTCTGTTTCCATGCTGTACATCTCTATGACTCTATGACTCTAAAAGTGGTAAGGAAAAGCCAGGGAACTATAGACCAATAAGCCTCTCATCAGTGGTGGACAAGTTGCTAGAGGGAATCCTGAGGGACAGGATTTACATGTATTTGGAAATGCAAGGACTGGTTAGGCATAGTCAACATGGCTTTGTGTGTGTGAAGTCATATCTCACAAACTTGATTGAGGTTTTTGAAGAAGTAACAAAGAGGACTGATGAGGGCAGAGAGGTGGATGTGATCTATATGGACTTTAGTAAGGCTTTTGACAAGATTCCTCATGGTTGACAGGTTAGCAAGGTTAGATCTCATGGAACACAGGGAGAACTAGCTATTTGGATACAGAACTGACTCAAAGGTAGAAGACAGATGGTGGTGGTGGAGGGTTGATTTTCAGACTGGAGGCCTGTGACCAGTAGTGTGCCACAAGGATTGGTGCTGTGTCCACTGCTTTTAATCATTTAGAGAAATGATTTGGATGTGAACATAGGGGTATAGTTGGTACGTTTGGATATGACACCAAAATCGGAGGTGTAGTGGACGGCGAATAAGGTTATCTCAGATTACAACAGGATCTTGATCAGCTGGGCCACTGGGCTGAGGAGTGACAGGTAGAGTTTAATTTAGGTAAATGTGAGGTGCTGCATTTTGGAAAGGCAAATCAGAACAGGACTTATACACTTAATGGGAAGGACCAGGCGAGTGTTGCTGAACAAAGAGACCTTTGTAGGTTCATAGCTCCTTGAAAGTGGAGTTGCAGGTAGATAGGATAGTGAAGAAGGCACTTGGTATGCTTTCCTTTACTGGTCAGAATAATGAGTGTAGGAGTTTGGGAGGTCATGTTACGGCTGTACAGGACATTGGTGAGGCCACTTTTGGAATATTGTGTGCAATTCTGGTCTTCCTCCTATCAGAAAGATGTTGTGAAATTTGAAAGGACTCAGAAAAGATTTACAAGGATGTTGCCAGGGTTGGAGGATTTGAACTATAGGGAGAGGCAGAATAGACTGGGGCTGTTTTCCCTGAAGCATCAGAGGCTGGGTATGACCTTATAGCTGTTTATAAAATCATCAGGGACATGGAAAGGATAAATGGACAAGGTATTTTCCCTGGCGTGGGGGAGTCCAGAACAAGAGAGCATAGGTTTAGGGTGAGAGGGACAAAATTCAAAAAGGACTTAAGGGGCGACTTTTTCATACAGAGGGTGGTGCGTGTATGGAATGAGCTGTCAGAGGAAGTAGTGGAGGCTGGTACAGTTATAGCATTTAAAAGGCATCTGGATGGGTATATGAATAGGAAGGGTTTAGAGGGATATGGACCAAGTGCTGGCAAATGGCTCTAAATAAGTTTGGGATATCTGATCGGCATGGACAAGTTGGACCAAAGGGTCTGTTTCCGTGTTGTACATCTCTATGATTCTAACAGTCACTTGCCATTTGCCAGCCCAAGTTTCGATACTGTCCAGATCTTGTTGCATTTGAACATAGATTGCTTCAGTATCTTGACAGCCAAGAATTTGCAACATTGTTCAACATTGAAACATTCCCATTTTGACTTTATGACAGAGGGAATGTCATTGATGAAGCAACTGAAGATAGTTTGGCCTCATATACTTCTCTGATGAACTCCTGCACAGATGCCCTGGAGCTGAGATGACTGATCTCCAACAACCTCAACCATCCTTCTATGGGCCAAGTATGATTCCAGCCAGTGGAGAGTTTTACACTGATGCCCATTAATTCCAGTTTTGCTAGGGCTCCTTAATGCCTAACTCAATCAACTGCAACATAGATGTCAAGGGCTGTCAGTTTCACCTCACACCTGAAATTCAGCTCTTTCTCCACGTTTGAACAAAAGCTGGAGCTGAGTGGCTCTGGCGGAAGCCAAATTAGGCATCACTGAGCAGGCTATTGCTGAGTACGTGCCGGTTGATCGTACTGTTGATAACACATTCTATAGCTTTCCTGGTAATCAAGAGTAGATGAGTGAAGCCATAATTGGCCAGGTTGGATTTGCCCTTTTTGTGTACAAGACATACCCAGGAAATTTCCACATTGTCAGGTACAATGTGGGACAGCTTGGCTAGGGGAGCAGCATGTTCTGAAGCATAAGTCTTCAGTGCTGTTGCCGGAACATTGTCAGGTCCCATAGCCTTTGCAGTGTCCATTGCAGAGTCCATTTTTTTGATATCACATGGAATGAATCAAATTGAAAATCACACAACACCAGGTTATAGTCCAACAGGTTTAATTGGAAGCACTAGCTTTCGGAGCGCTGCTCCTTCATCAGGTGGTTGTGGAGGACACAATTGTAAGGCACAGAATTTATAGCAAAAATTTAGTGTGATGTAACTGAAATTATACATTGAAAAATACCTTGATAGTTTGTTGAGTCTTTCATCTATTAGAATGACCATGATAGTTTCACTTATTTCATATGAAAATCACAAAACTTTTTTTAAAAGTTACATTCTCAGGTTAACTGTAACAATTGGTGTCAGCCAGATAATATGTTGAAGGTGTTAGCCCCCTGTGTTCCCTGTCTGTGCCATAATGTTTAGACTGATTCTAATCTAAAAAGTGAGTTAACACAGTCTTACATGGATTCATGCAGTTTTTGAGCAAAGTACAAACTAACTCTGCAAGTATAAATTCACCCCACAAACATGTGTGTGTGTGTGTATCTTGGGTGGGGGGTTGTGAGTGTGAGAGTGTGTGTATATGTGAGTGTAAAGTGCGTAAGTCTGTGAGATAGGGCATGTGGGAGTGTGTGCGTCTGTAGGAGTGTGTGTGTGTGTCTGGGGTAGGGGGCTGTGAGTGTCTGTGAGGGAGAGTGTATATGTGTGCGCGTCAGTGTAAAGTGGTCTAATTCTGTGAGAGGATGCATGTGTGAGTGTGGGAGTGTAGGTGTCTGTAGGAGTGTGTGGGAGTGTCTGTGTGCTGTCTGTGTATATGAACAGATGAGGAGGAACATGACGGGCACCAAAAGTACTCAGGGATGCCCTCACAAGAACAGGGTACGATGCTCAACTCATCGACTGCCAGTTCCGACCTGCCAAAGCAAGGAACCGTAATGACCTCCTCAGGAGACAGACACATGCTGCAACCGACAGGGTACCCTTCATTGTTCAGTATTTCCCAGGAGCTGAAAAACTACGCCATGTTCTTCGCAGCCTGCATCACGTTATCAATGAGGATGAGCACCTCGCCAAGACCTTCCCCACACCTCCACTGCTCACCTTTAAACAACCGCCAAACCTCTAACAGATCATTGTTCGTAGCAAGCTGCCCGGCTCTCAGGACAACTCCATGCAGCCCTGTCACAGTAGGCGCTGCAAGACGTGTCAGAGTGTGGACATGGACACCACTATTACACGTGGGGACACCTCCCACTATGTACGTGGCAGGTACTCATGTGACTCAGTCAACGTTGTCTATCTTATACACTGCAAGCAAGAATGCCCTGAGGCATGGTACATTGATGAAACCGAGCAAAGACTACAGCGACAGATGAATGGGCAACGCACAACAATCAACAGACAGGAGTGTTCCCTCCTAGTTGGGGAACATTTCAGTGGTCCAGGACGTTCAAACTCAGACCTTCGGGTGACCATCCTCCAAGGCGGACTTTGGGACAGGCAGCAGCGAAAAGTGGCCAAGCAGAGGCTGATAGCTAAGTTCTGGACCCATAGGGAGGGGCTCAACCTGGACCTTGTGTTCATGTCACATTACAGGTGACCACCATTGCACCACACACACACACACACACATATACAGACAGCACACAGGAACTCACACACACTCCTACAGACACACGCATGCATCCTCTCACAGACTTAGACCACTTTACATTCACGCACACACATGTATACATTCTCCCTCACTGACACTCACAACCGCCCATCCCAGACACACACACACAAGCACACACACACTCTTACACTCACACATGAAAATGCAGATTGTCGTTCATCCCAGTGCAACAATCACACCTGAAAAAGTCATACATGCACTGTTTGTGTATTATTTACATCTATTGGCTGAAACACAATCTCATTGGACTGAAACAAATTGTAACTGGATAGCAATCACCAAAAAATTAAAAATATTAAACATTGAGAATGAATATATGTAATTTTTAAAAGTTTAATATGTTCAGATCTGGGTAATTGCAAGGAAAGGAACTGATAATTTGCAAGCTTTTTCCAATCTACACACAAACATTCTTTTGACCAACTCCAAGGTCTGGTCATTAAACTTTGTGATCTTCTAAGAATGCGCCAACAAAGCCTCAGCAGCAAAGTAGTAGCATGTTCTTTGGCAACTCAGCATTAAAGATCAGATATCTTCGAACTGAGAGCAATGCAAGAGACATCCTGGCATTACAAAATAATGGTTCCACAAGAGAGAAGCTATTAACGGTGACACAAATACATAAATGGAAGCAAATGGAGAAATTTCATATAAATGGAAGATTAAAATATTCCACTATGGTTATTCACAGATTAATACAAAATCAAATGGAAGAAAAGAGGAAGAATTTGAATATTTAGTTATGTAAAGTGCCTGCCTGTTTGCCTTGGAGGCTCTAACTGCATTAAGTGAAAGAAGCTACTCGTGATAGAATGGCTTGCAATTGCAAGGGAAGTAATTTACTATTTAACTAAAGGCTACAAATGATACTGAAAATATGATAAAATATTACACTTGTACTAAGCACTGCCAAAAGGGCAACATTTCCATGATCAATTACTTTAGGAAATGTTAATTATAATTGCAGTGTCAAAAAAATTTGCAAAATTTCTATTGTTTTGAGTTATCTTGAAATACAAAAACTAAATGTTATATGTTCTAATTGCTTCATAACATCAGTTACTACCATCAGGAATATAATCCTGTATATTACAACACATGCTATCCTTGTTCTGTGTTCACATTTTCAATACCATGAATATATACAAATAGAACTTTCATTAGAAGCCACTAATAATTTAATTTTGGAACTAATACTTCACAGCATGTATAATACTGATAGCGGAATACGTATATGAATAAAATACAACTTTTTTTTCTCATTAATATACAATATATGTTGGTATAACATTTTTTCGTTCCCAACTCAATAATTTTAATAGTAATATATCAAATGACATTCCTCTTCAGTTTGAGCACAGGCATTTCTGCTCATGCACATGCCAGATGAAATTGAACTATGTACATCTCAATTTAGTGATAATAGTTTCCAATATAATCTTTATAAATTTGTTATGTTTTGAGTCTACCTTTTTAATGTTTTGTGAAATGGAGAAACAAAAGGTTTTTTTGTGACCTGATGTGAAGTTGGCTTGACAATAAACTTTGTTCTTGTGGTTTTATAATGGTGACCAAGTTGATCTGCTGGGAAGATCAACTCAGGACAACTCCATAAAACCCTATCACGATAGGCACTGCAAGACATGTCAGAGTGTGGACATGGACACCACTATTACGCATGGGGACACCTCCCACCATGTACGTGGCAGGTACTCATGCGACTCAGTCAATGTTGTCTATCTTATACACTGCAGGCAAGGATGCCCTGAGGCATGGTACATTGATGAAACCGAGCAAAGGCTATGGCAACAGATGAATGGGCACCGCACAACAATCAACAGACAGGAGTTGATTGTTCCTAGTTGGGGAACACTTCAGCGGTCCAGGACATTCGAACTCGGACCTTCGGGTGACCATCCTCCAAGGCAGACTTCGGGACAGGCAACAGCGAAAAGTGGCCTAGTAGAGGCTGATAGCTAAGTTCAGTACCCATAGGGAGGGTCTCAACCAGGACCTTGGGTTCATGTCACACTAGAGGTGACCACCATTGCACTATACACACACACAGGCACTCCTACACACACACAGGCACTCCTATACACACATACACGCGGACACACATATACACAGATGCGCACACAGACACCCACACACACCCTTACGGACACGCACACTCCCACACTCACACATGCATCTCCTCACAAACTTAAGACACTCTGCACTCAGACAGACTAAGACCCACATGCACACATATATTTTGTGGGGTGAATTTGTACTTGCAGGGTTACATTGTACTTTGCTCAAAAACTGCATGAATCCATGTAAAACTCCGTTATTTCACTTTTTAGATTAGAATCAATCTAAACATCATGGCATAGACAGAGAACACAGGGGGCTAACACCTTCAACATATTGTCTACCTATCACCATTGTTAATAGCTAACCGGAGAATACACCTTTTTTTAAAAAAAGGGTTTTGTGATTTACACATGAAAGAAGTGAAACTGTCATGGTACTCTAACAGATGAAAGGCTTAACAGACAATCAATTTTTCAATGTATAATTTCAGTGACATCACACTATAAATTTTTGCTATTAATTCTGTGTGTTAGGATTGAGCCCTCCACTACCACCTGATGAAGGAGCGACGCTCCGAAAGCTAGTGTGCTTCCAATTAAACCTGTTGGACTATAACCTGGTGTTGTGTGATTTTTAACTGCTGGGAAGAAGTATGTATATATATCGGTAAGCAACGACCAGATCAACTGTGCTATTGGCCAATGGATTGCTTGTTTCTACATCCACATGGAGATGCTAAGAACGTCAGGCTTCATAGATGATTATACTATTTAATTTGACAATATATTGGAATTGTGTGTTTAGAGAATATTTAATTTGGTTTTTGACAAGCAGACAGTGCCTATATCATTTACATTGCTATGGGAATAAGCTTTACACATTGTAGAATTGAGCCACACCAGCCTAAAAATGGCTGATCTTGTCTAATCTTGGAAGCTGAGTAGTCTCAGGCCTGTTTAGTACTTGGATGGGAATACAAGGTGCAGTCAGCTTCTCCAAGGGCGCTTGTGGCACAGTGATAGCACCTCTACCTTTAGGCTACCTGTTTCAGAGGTAGGAGTTAACACATCTAAATAGGCTGATTAAAATATCTATAACTGAGTTGCAGGTTTCTGGAAGATATTCTTGAACCTCTCAGACATGGTTAATCTGCAAGAATGAAGAAAGATAGAGGCAGTCTATTGTTCACCACACAGAATGTGGTTGTTCCTCACAAGCGGGTGAACAAATCAGGTTTGAATCGATTGAAATGAAGCTGGAAGAATCATTTAATTTTGGCTTGAGAAAGAAAATGCCAGAGGAGCCTTCAGTGTAAAACTTATTCCAGGAGTTAGAAGTTAGTTGAAAGAGGAGAAAGGAGGAAAGTGATTGGGAGTTGAGAATAGCTTTAGACAGGTTACAGGAGAATGAAATGTCTACTTGAGGAACAGAGCCAAGGATAACCAGGACATGGTACGTTTCATTGTCTTCAAAGCTAAATTAACTTGCCTGTAATTTAAAGTACAAAATTGCTTGCTGAATATGGTTCAGACAATTGTTTTTGCTTGTTTTCCACAATAAAAGTTTTAAATCTTGAAATATTGTATTTGTTCTTATTTAGCATTTCATGGGATCTGTATGTTGCTGGCAAAGGCAGTCTTTGTTGCTGATCCCAAATTTGCTTTGAACAGAGTAGCTTGCTCAGCCATTTTGTATGGTTCCAACTCATCCATGCCAACCAGACGTCCCAATATGATCTAGTCCCATTTGTCAGCCCTTGGCCCATATCCCTCTAAGTCCTGCCTATTCATATACTCATCCAGATGTCTTTTAAATGTACCCATCTCTTCGACTTCCTCTGGCAGTTCGTTCTATTAGGCCACCAGCCTCTGCACAAGGAAGTTACCCCTCTGGGCCTTTTTAAATCTTTCCCCTCACACATTAAACCAATGTCCTCTAGTTTTGGACAAGGAAAAGTATCTTGGCTTTTCATCTTATCCATGCCCTTCATGATTTTATAAACCTCTATAAGGTCATACCTCAGCCTCTGACATTCTAGGGAATTCCTTTCTGAAATCCAACTGATTGTATAAATGAGGGATTGAATATCCCAGTCAGTCTCAATGTCACTTGAAGAACCTTTATGGTTCATCTATCAACATTTTTCCAACACTTAGATAATTTATTTTCCATTGGGTTGCTGAAAATTCCACATTTAGATTTGTTAACACTGTAAATCAGTCCAGAGTTACAGTTCAACCTACTAAAATTATGTTTACTTTTGTCAAATACAAGTCAAAGTCCAGAATGAAGCGTGGCTTGGTCTAACATGTTTTCTTTTTGTTTGGATAGTTGACATGATGGGTAGTCACTGAAACATATTCACACACAAGGCTATAGACTTTCCTTTAGAAAAGAACAAAGTTCTGTCCTACAAAAGAAGAATAAAAAGAAGTTATCTAATTCTGGAAGACAGATTGAATTATTTTTAAACACAACAAAATATTTCTTTTTAATTCACTCATGGAATCAGGGTGTCACTGGCTGACCCATTCATTGCCCATCCCTAATTGCTCAGAGGCAGTAAAGACTCAACCACGTTGTTGTAAGATTTGGAGTCACATGTAGGCCAGACCAAGATAACAGATTTCCGTCGCTAAATGATATCAGTGAACCAGTAAGGTTCTTCCTGACATTATGGTCACCATTAGACTAAATTCCACATTATTTACTGTGATGGTATTTGAACCCAGGTCCCCAGCACACTAACTAAGTTTCTGGATTAATAGTCTAACGACAGTACAACTAGGCCACTGCTTCCTCATGTTACCTGGCATTAACCTTTATAGAAACTCAGGTCTAGAAAAATTGCACCCTCATCTCAACTCCTTAACTTTCTTCATAACTGCCTACTTACAGTTTCTTTGCCATAGACTGTGGATGAGTTATTCCCATGTCTGCTGCCATGACACTTTCACAAATCTGACAGCTGAAACTTTTTCAGTTCTAATAATTTATTACTAGCAACTCAGCAAAGGTCTAACTAAAAACTCCTAGTTTGGAAGATTCACAAAGAAAATCCTTCTGCTGAGGCAACTGGTTCCCTGTTGCTTCCTTCTGGCAACACTGGCATTCACTGAACTGAAAGTTTTAAAGTAACTTATTCAATCCTAGATTCTTTTGAACTGGAAAATAAGTAACCACGTTACCTGTTCACCCCACCTGTTTTCTGAGAAATGTAGGATTTAGATAACTTTTTCAGAAGGACTCCACAATCTCTCATTTTTATTTTAAAGAAAACACTTTGCAGTGTCAAAGGACCCCATGGGATATAGATCAGTTACAGATATGGACAGAGAAATGACAGATGGAGTTTAATCCAAGCAAATGTGAGGTGTTGCACTATGGGAGATCAAATATTAAGGAAAAGTATGAAATTTAATGGTAGGACCCTGAACAGTATTGATGTACAGAGGGATCTTGGCAGTCAAGTCCATAGCTCCCTGAAAGTGGCTATGCAAGTAGATAACTTGGTAGAGGAGACCTATGGTATGCTTGTCTTCATTGGTCGGGGAATTGAATACAAGAATCATGACATCGTGTCGCAGCTTTATAAAACTTTGGTTAGGCCACACTTTAGAGTATTGCATTCAATTCTGGTCACCAAATTACAGGAAGGATGCAAAAAGGGTGGATGAATGAGAGTGCAAAAGGAGTTGACCAGGATGATCCCTGGATGAGAGGGTATGAACTAAAAGGAAAGACTAGAAAAACTTAGGTTGTTTTCTCTGGAGCAGCGAAGGCTGAGGAGAGACTTGGTAGAAGTCTATAAAATTATGAGATGCATAGATAAGATTGACGGTCAGAATCTTTTTTTTACCAGAGTTGACATGTCTAATACTAAGGGGCTTACATTTAAGGTGAGGTGGGAGCATTTAAAGGAGATATGAGGGGTAAGCTTTTTTACACAGACTGTGTTAGGAGTCTGGATCAGGCTGCCAGAGGTGGTATACAATAGGGGCATTTAAGGGACTTTTAGATAATCATATGAATATACAAGGAATGGAGGGATATGGAGCAAGGGCAGGCAGAAGAGATTAGTGTCGCTTCATGCTCGGCACAATGTTGTGGGCCAAAGGCTGCTTCCTATGATGTACTATTCTATGTTCAAAGGAACCAACCCATATGCCACAGTTTGAAAATTCAAATTCCAAAAATGATATTATTATATATAAATAATACACACTTTGGAGGACACATAAGAATCAGTTACACTACTCTGGAATCGTATCTAAGTCAGACTAGGTTCAAATGACAGATTTCCCTCTCTAAAAGATATTAATGTACCAAATGGGTTGGAACATCAATTGATGAGAGTTATCATGGAGACGATTTGGAGGCCAGTTTTTATTCTAGACTATAATAAGCCAATTTAAATTCCACCAGTTTCCATAGTGATTTTTGTACCAATATTCCTGAATTCTGGGTATCTGAATTAGTAGTCTAGATATTAACCATGAATTCATAATACAATGAGCAAGATTTTTCAGACAGTGGGAGTTCGTGCAGTCACTCAAGGATTGATGGAGAACACATCCTCACTGTGTGCTTTGATGCTCCATGGAGAATTAACTTGCTGGAGCTGAGACCTCTGCTCTTCACATGGGAAATAATTGATCCCCGAAAGCTCTCAATTGGATTGAGGGAGGGCAGACCATCCTCGTACATTTTGGGGGAACTGGGAGGGTTTTGTATAGGAAATGCAGATAAAAGTGAAGCTCCCCCTCCCTTGCAAGCTCATTGATAGCAGAATGCAAATGGCTGATCCACATGTAAAGAGTTTGGAGAATGGAATTCTACAAGCTTATAAAGAAACTTCATAGTTTGATTGTTTATAATGAAATGTTCAAGTAACACCACTCCACTATTAAAAATAAAAATGAAAAAGTATATTCATCTATGGATAAATCATTTTAAATTCTCAAAGTTAATCTCAGAAACTACAGATCATATCTATTTACAATTGAAAATACTTTAAATCTTTCATTTTTGCTGAAATGCCTTTTGTTCATTAAAAAATGTACAACGTACATACTGTATTAACTATTCTCAGTATGATTTAAGGTGTGAATGATCATCCCCTCCAGTGTCTCACACATCTCCACTCCTAACTCCACTGCAAGGAACTAAAACATATTATCTAGCTGCCAACACTTCTGTAGTTTCCATGATTTACACTCCCATTATGTTTCCTTCACTAAACACAAGGGACATCACTTTTAATATGGAGAACATGATTCTTTACTATGACTTCTCCAATACAGTCCATTGTAGTACATTTATCAGATTGTTCAGAATCCATGATAAATCATCATTGACAGACCTGATGAGTACAATTAGAACATAGGGTGAAAGATGGGAAGAAGCACCATCTAAAGTACACAGCAAAGAAAGAAGGGATGAAGGTATCTCGATAATTGTAAGGAGAATTTTCATAGTGATTTTCTCCTTGCAGCTTTCCGGCACAAGTTATAAGAACAGGGAAGAATTATGAAGTACCAATAAGCATGTCTATATCTCCCTTCATTATAATGAAGACCAAGCATAGGTTAAAGTCATTGAGTCGCAGAGATGTACAGCCCAGAAATAGACCCTTCGTTCCAAGTCTTCATGCTGACCAGATATCCTAAATTAATCTAGTCTCATTTGCCATGTCTTTATCTATATCCCTCTAAAGCCTTTCTATACATGTACCCATCTAAATGCCTTTTAAATGTTGCATTTGTACCAGCATCAACCACTTCCTCTGGCAGCTCATTTCATATACGCATCAGCCTTTGCATGAAAACATTGCCCCTTACGTCCCTTTTAAATCTTTCCCCTCTCACCCTAAACCTAAGACCTCTAGTTCTAGACTCCCCGACCCAGGGAAAGGCCTTGTTTATTTCCCTATCCATGCCCCTCATGATTGTATAAACCTCGTTAAGGTCACCCCTCAGCCTCTGATGCTCAATGGAAAACAGCCTGAGCCTATTCAGCCTCTCCCTGTAGCTCAAGCACTGTAACTCTGGCAACATCTTTGTAAGTTTTTTTCTGAACCTTTTCATGTTTCATAATATCTTTCCTTTCATAGGGAGACAAGAATTACAATATTCCAAAAATGGCCTAACCAATGTCCTGTAACCTGGCCTCCTGACTCCTATACTCAAAACTCTGACTAATCAAGCAAAGCATACCAAACGCCTTCTTCAGTATCCTATCTACCTGCAACTCCACTTTCAAGGCACTATGAACCTGTACTCCAACATCTCTTTGTTCAGCAACACTCCCCAGCATGTTACCATTAAGTGTATTAGTTCTGCCCTGATTTGCCTTTCCAAAATGCATCACCTCACACTTATCTAAATTAAACTCGATCTGCCACTCCTCGGTCTATTGGCCCATCTGATCAACATTCCGTTGTAATCTGAGGTAACCTTCTTCGCTGTGCACTACACCTCCAATTTTGGTGTCATTGGTGTCATTGACTGTACCTCCTATGTTCACATCCAAATCATTTATATATTGATAAAAAAAAGTGGACCCAGCACCAGGTTCTTTGAACTAAACTTTTCCCTCACGCAGCTTCAAACTTAGGAATCACCCTCAACCCAAGTTCTTATCATCCAATTTATTTCTGACTTTAGCATATTGTAACACAACACATTCCTCACAGAATCATTGAATTGTATGATGAAGAAGGAGGTCATTTGGTCCATCATGTCTGCACCAGGAACATTAGCCAGGGGCTCTGGGTGACTAATCTACTGATGTTACCACAATGTCACCACCACCCCGTATATAATCCAAATACCCATGTCAACTGGCACCTCACAAAGTCCCTTAGGGAAGTATAAAGATAAAATATACATTCATGATATACTCATAAAGATATGTACTTCATGGTCATACAGTGATGCTGAGACACATACAGAAATAAGGGATACAGTAGGGAGAGAGTTAGACATAGTACAGGAGAATAAAGAACAAATGAGGAGATGTTAATGTTTCAAGGAAAAGGATGTGTTACAATGAAGTGAAAGGGAAGTGGAGTATAGACAGATAACTCAGAAAGGTGTAGCATGAGAAAGGAACAAAGGAAAAGTTAGCAAGAGAGAGTCTCGCAATGATTTTGAGCATGTTACTTGAAATGACTCAAGTAACATTGTGAGCTGCGAATGCAATAGACTAGATTGAATGAAGTGCATGTAAGTCACTGCTTCACTTGGAAGGTGTGTCTAGGGCCCTGGATATTGAGGAGAGAAGAAGTAAATGGCCAGGTATTGTACCTGTAAATGCTTGGGAAGGTGCCATGTTGGGAACCCTCCCAAACCAGACCTTATCATTATATCGGCTGCTACCACAAACAACCCATTGTCAGTCACAAATGGTCCCCAGTAGCAGCTATTGATTCTCCCAAGCTGACCTTAATACATTAATTTGTTTGCCCAAATGTTTTTTTTTCTCTCTTTGGGCTCTATCCCCACCTATCGTTTACTTCTCCCTTTCACCTCGAAACCCATCTTCAACATATATATCAACATTTTCCTCATGGCATTTGCATGGCTTCACCAATATAAAGATAAAAATCACACAACACCAGGTTATAGTCCAACAGGTTTAATTGGAAGCACACTAGCTTTTGGAGTGATGCTCCTTCATCAGGTGATTGTGGAGGGCTTGATCGTAAAACAGAATTTATAGCAAAAATTTGCAGTGTGATGTAACTGAAATTATACATTGAAAAATTGATTGTCTGTTAAGCCTTTCATCTGTTAGAATACAGTGATAGTTTCACTTCTTTCATGTGTAAATCTCAAAAGTTGCATTCTGGGGTTAGCTGTTAACAATGGTGATAGCTAGACAATATGTTGAAGGTGTTAGACCCCTGTATTATCTGTCTATGACCTAATGTTTAGATTGATTCTAATCTAAAAAGCGAGATAACAGAGTTTTACATAAATTCATGCAGGTTTTGAGCTCAGCGTTCTACATGAATGTATGCAGTTTTTGAGCAAAGTGCAATCTAACTCTGCAAGTACAAATTCACCACACAAAATATATGTGTGCATGTGGGTCTTTGTCTGTGTGTGTGTGTCTGTCTGGGGTGGGAGTTGTGAGTGTGAGAAAGTGTGTGTGTGTGTGTAATGAGTGCAGAGTGTCTTAAGTCTGTGAGGGGGTGCATGTGTGGGAGTGTGTGTGACTATAATGGTGTGTGTGGGTGTCTGTGTGCGCATCTGTGTGTACCTGTGTCCGTGTGTATGTGAGAGTGTGTGTGTGTAGGAATATCTGTGTGTGTGTGTAGTGCAATGGTGATCAACTGTAATGTGACATGAACCCAAGGTCCCGGTTGAGGCCCTCCCTATGGATAAACTCACGATGCTGCATTTCACTAGCTTCCACCCTAACTATGTTAAAGAAATCATCCCCTATCGACAAGCCCTTCATTTCCATAGGATCTGCTCAGACAAGGAGGAACGCAACGGACACCTAAACCTGTTGAAAGACACTCTTATAAGAATAGGATACAATGCTCAACTCATTGATCACCATTTCTGACATGCCACAGTGAAAAATCGCAATGTCCTCCTCAGAGAACAGATGTAGAACCTGGCCGATAGAGGACTTTTCATCGTCCAGTACTTCCCCAGAGCAGAGAAACTACACCATGTTCTTCACAGCCTTCAACGTGATATCAATGAGGATGCACACCTCTGCAAGATCATTCCTTCGCCTCTACTTCTCGCCTTCAAATAACCACTAAACCTACTGGAGCTAGTTGGTGGCAAGCTGTCGGAAGGCGGAGCAGCAGAGTAGAGATGACTTTAAGAGTACCGGAACTCAGGGCACTGTAGCTGCAAAACAATGGAATGATGTCACAAGGAGGCTGTGACCTGATTGGATGGTAGGAACACTGCACTAAATTTGATAAAGTACCCAACAAAGAAGTATCAATAAAATTAATTAACTCATACAAATAAATTATATAAATTAATAAAGTAATCAACTAAGTTGAAATGGCTGGACAGGTGATGTGCTGTAGCTGTATGATGTGGGACCTGGCTAATCCCATTGTGAACTGCAGTTAGCACATCTGCAGCAAGTGTTGGTTGCTGGAGGAACTTTGGCTCAGAGTTGATGGGCTGGAATCTGAGCTTCAAACACTTTGCCACATCCAGGAGGGGTGGAGTTATCTGGAAACTTTGTTTCAAGAGGCAGGTCACACCTGGTAGATTAAATATCACAAATTTGGTCGGTGGCCAGGGACAGCAGCGTGTGGCTGCAAGCGAGGGAGGGAGAGGGATGCTGCAGTCAAGAACTAAAGAGCCTCAGCTCTTGACCTTGTCTAACAGGTACGAGGTACTTGCTCTCTGTGTAGATAAGAAAAAGGACAGCAAGGAGGATGAGCCAACTGACCACTGCACTCTGATATGGGAGGCCAGTGAAGGGGGGGGGAAGGTGGGGAAGCAAAAAGACAAGTGGCGGCTCTAGCGGATTCCATAATTAGGGGGATACAGAGTCCCACATGGTGTGTTGTCTGCCCGGTGCCAGGGTAAGGGATTTCTCTGACAGGCTTGAAGGATATTGGAGCGGGAGGGGGAGGAGACAGATGTTGTGGTCCATGCCGGAACAAACAACAGAGGCAAGACTAGGAAAGAGGAGCTGTTCAGAGATTATCAGAAGCTAGGAACCAAATTAAAGAACAGTTCCTCAAGGGTTATAATCTCCAGATTACTGCCTGAGCCACATATAAACTTGCATAGGGACTCGAGAATAAGAGAAGTAAACACGTAGCTAAAACAGTGGTGTGAGAAAGAAGGGTTCCTTTTCATGGGGCACTGACATCAGTATTGGGACAGGAGGGATCTGTACTGCTGGGACGGTCTCCACTTGAAACAAACTGGGACCAATGTTCCAGCGAAAAGGGTAAATAGGCTTGTCAACAGGACTTTAATCTGGAAAGTGGGGTTGAAGGGAAGGATAAAACTTCCCCCAGTGGGAAGCAAAGCAGCAGATTAAGAACTGTAGGGGTGCATTCTACTGCGTGGAAAAAAATGAAAGAAGTGGCAAAGAAGGAGAACTCTGGAGAGGTTAAAAAGTCTCCAGTACAGTCACAAATAGGACAGAGTGTTTGGAAAGGGTTAGCAATCAAACTTCAAGCACACTGGCCACATGAATGAGAATGAGAAGAGAGACAGTTAATACAGGACTGAAGGTGTTATATCTGAAGGCACACAGTATAAGGAATAAGATAAATGAGCTTGTAGTGCAGATCAAAATTGGCAGGTATGACATAGTCAGCATCACGGAGACTTGGCTGCAAGGGCATTAGGATTGGCAGCTGAACATTCAAGGATATATATCATATTGAAAAGATAGGCAGGTGGGCAGAGGGGGGTGGGGTGGCCTTATTAATAAGAAATGAAATTAAATCAATAGTAAGAAATGAAGTACAGGTAGTGTAGAATCTGTGTGGGTAGAATTGAGGAACCGCAAAAGTTAAAAAAAAACATAGTTGGAGTTATGTATAGGCTTCCAAACAGTAGTCAGGAGTTTGTAAGAAAGGCAAAGTTACAATGACCATGGGGGATTTAAATATGCAGTTGGATTGGGAAAATCAGACTGGCCATGGATCGCAAGAAAAGGAATTTGTGGAATGTCTATCAGATAGCTTTTTGCAGCAGCCTGTGGTGGAGCCCATTAGGGAGCAGATAATACTGGATTTAGTATTGCGCGAATGAGGCAGATTTGTTAAGGATGAAAGAACTCTTAGGAGGCAGTGATCATAATATGATTGAATTTACTGTGCAATTTGAGAGGGAGAAGATAGAATCAGAGGTAACGGTATTAGAGCTGAATAAAGGCAACAACAGAGGCATGAGGAAGGAGCTGTAAAGAAGGAGCTGGGAGAGGACCTTAGCAGAAAAGACAGTGTACCAGCAATGACAGGAGTTTTTGGGAATAATTCAGGAGACACAGCAAAAATTCGTTCTGAGGAAAAAGAAACATGGTACAGGGAGGATGAGGCAACCATGGCTGATTAGGGAAGTCAGGGATAGCATAAAAGCAAAAGAAAAGGCATAAAATGTGGTGAAGGGCAGTGGGAAACCCGAGGATTGGGAAGCTTACAAAGATCAACAGACAGCAACTAAAAAAATAAATAAGGAGGGAGAAGATTAACTATGAGGGCAAGCTAACCAGTAATATAAAGGAATACTGTAAGAACATCTTTAGTTATTTAAAGGGCAAAAGAGAGGCAAAAGTGGACATTGGACCTCTGGAAAATAATGCTAGAGAGATAGTAGTCAGAACAAGGAAATGGCTGAGGAACTCCATAATGACTTCGCATCAGTTTTCATGGTGGAAGCCATAAGTAATATCCCAAAAATTCAAGAGTAAGGGGGCAGAACTGAGTCTAGTGGCCATCACCAAAGAGACGGTGCTAGAAACACTGAATGGCCTGAAGGTGGATAAATAACCTAGACCAGATGGACTACACCCCAATGTTTTAAAGGAGATAACTGAAGAGATAGTGTAGGTGTTAGTGGTGATCTTTCAGGAATCACTAGAGTTAGGGAAGGTTCCAGAGGACTGGAAAATTGCTAACATGACACCCCTGTTTAAAAAGGGAGTAAGGCAAAAGATGGAAAATTACAGATCAATTAGCCTAACCTAGTTTGTAGGTGAGATTTTGGAAGCCATTGTGAAGGATGAGATTTCTGAATACTTGGAAGTGTATGGAAAAATAGGGCAAAGTCAGCATGGTTTCATCAAGGGGAGGTCATGCCTAACAAAACGGCTAGAATTCTTTGAGGAGGTTAGACCAAGGATAGCCAATGGATGTTATCTACCTAGACTTCAAGAGGCCTTTGACAAGGTGTGCAGGAGGCTGCTGAGTAAGATAAGGGTCCGTGGTGTTAGAGGCAAGATGCTAGCATGTCAGGCAGAAAACAGAGAGTGGAGAAAAAAGGGTCTTTCTTAGAAATGGCAGCCGGTAACAACTGATATTCCATCAAGGTTGGTGTTGGGACCATAATATTTCACTTAATACATTAATAATCTAGATGAAGGAACTAAGGGCCTTCTGGTTAAGTTTGCAGACGACACAAAGATAGGTCAAGGGACAGGTGGCATTGAGGAGGTGGGGAGGCTGCAGAAGGATTTGGACAGGTTAGAGTGGGCAAAGAAGTGGTAGGTGGACTACAATGTGGTTAAGTGTGAGGTCATGCACTTTGATAAGAAGAATCAAGACTATTTTCTAAGTGGGAAGAAAATTCAGAAGTCTGAAGTGCAAAGAGACTTGAAAGTTCAAGTTCAGGATTCTCTCAAGGTAAACTTGCAGGTGGAGTCAGTAGTTAGGAAGGCAAATGCAATGTTGGCATTTATTTTGAGAGGACTTGAATATAATAGCAGGGATATATGTCTAAGGTTCTAGAAGACTCTGGTCAGACCACATTTAGGGTATTGGGCACAGTTTTGAGCCCAACATCTCAAGAAGGATGTAATGGCCCAGGAGCCAGTTCAAAAGAGATTCATGAAAATGGTTCCAGGAATGAAAAGCTTAACATATGAGAAATGTTTGAGGATTCTGGGACTATACTCAAAGGAGTTTAGAAAGTTGAGGGGGGATCTAATTGAAACTTACAGAATACTGAACGGACAAGTGGTTGTTCAGGAAATGTTTCCATTGGTGGGAGAGACTAGGATCTGAGGGCAAGCCTTAGAGTAAAGGGAAGGCATTTTAGAACTTTTAGATCTTTTAGAAAGAGAAATTTATTCAGTCAGAGAGTGGTGTATCAATGGAATTCATTGCCACAGAAGGCTATGGAGGCCAAGTCATTGAGTATATTTAAGATAGCAATAAATAGGTTCTTGATTGTCAAGGGGTTCAAGGGTTACAGGGATTGAGAAACTTATCAGCCATGATTGAATGGTGGAGCAGACTAAATGGGCTGAATAGCTTAATTTCTTATGGTTTTATGGTCTTAACAGACTATCATTTGCAGCAAGCTACCCAGCCTTCTGGACGACATTGACCACAACACGACACAACCCTGTTGTGGCAACCTCTGCAAGACATGTCAGATTATCGACATGGATACTACCATCATACATGGGAATGCCACCCACCGCATACATGGAAGATACTCATGTGACTCAGACAATGCTGTCTATCTCATACACTGCAGGCAAGGATGCCCGGAGGCATCATATATTGGCAATACCATGCAGACACTATGACAAAGGTTGAATGGACTCCACTCAACAATCTGCAGATAAGGATGTTTCCTCCCAATCGGGGAACACTTGAACGGTGAAGGACATTCAGCCTCCGATCTTCCGATATGCATCTTCCAAGACAAATAGCAATGCAGAATCACAGATAAGAAACTGATAGCCAAGTTCCATAAACATTAAGATGGCCTGAATCGTGATCTTGGGTTCATATCGCGCTACATGTAACCTCATCATACTGTTCTGTGATTGTAAAATCTTCCTTACTGTCCTGTTTTAACACCAAAACCTTGATAAATTGCTATGATCTTTCTACCTTAATGAGTTTGTACAGTTTTAGATTACTTGTTATTTTGATTTATACCCTCGGCATACAACTATATCAGCTTTTAGTTTGTCTTATTTTTAATAAAATAAATCTGTTATAAAATGCTGACAGTGTGGAAACAGGCCCAATAAGTCCACACTGACCCTTCGAAGAGTAACATACCCAGACTCATTCACCGACACTATTGCTCTACATTTACCCCTGACTAATGCACCTAACCTGAACATCCCTGAACACTATGGGACAATTTAGAATGGTCAATTCATCTAACCTGCATATCTTTGGATTGGGGAGGAAACCGGAGCCCTGAGGAAACTCATGCAGACAAGGGGAGAATGTGCAAACTCCACACAGACAGTCCACACACAATCAAACTCAGGTCCCTGGTGCTGTGAGACAGCAGTGCAAAACACTGAGCCATCGTGCCGCTCCAGTCTATTTAGTTTTTGTTATCTTTTGTAATTATTTCTCTGCCCCAATTAATTAGGTTATAGGTCATGCCCTTCACTTACTATTCAAATGTTGACAATTTATTGACACCATCTGACACTTTTGATCACTTGTAGAGACTTATTATTCAGCCTTTTGGCACTCTACTTAGACCACTAGAATGATCTTTTGATCTATCTGCCCATTGATTGTTCTGCCTATAAATTCTATGCCTGTAAGCTTTTCTTCACTTCAGCTGACAAAGGTGTCGCGCTTCAAAAGCTTGTGATTTCAAATAAACCTATTGGACTATAACCTGGTGTCATGTGACTTCTGACCTTGTCCACCCCAGTCCAACACCGGCACCTCCAGATTATAATATTCTTTGGGGTACCTCCTATTTCATTTGTAACTTATAGTTCAAACAAACTATAATTTGTCTATTAATTCATGTTTAATTTACAAGGAATTAAAAGTGAAATGTTGTTCCTAATTTCTTCTACAAGGGTCATTTGATAAATATAATACTTTTGATTTATGGTTCCTCTACATTAACCATAAGAATGCAATTCAAGTGATTTTTTTTACCCAAAGAATGGCAAAGACTGTTGAATGTGCTATCACAAGAAGTTATTAAGTCTAATAACAGAGATGCATTTAAGGGGAAGCTAGAAAAGTATATGAATGGCAAATGGAAGGACAGACTGATGAGTTACATAAAAGGGATAGAAAGTGTTTCTGGTGGAGCCTAACTGTTGGCTGACATAAATCACTTCATTTGAATGGCTTGTTTGTATGTTGTATATTCAGTGTTACAAGGCAATGATTACTACAACCTTAAAATGAAAGAAAACTACAAGCAGATCAAAGGACTCAAATGAACTAAGCAGCAGAAACTATTCACACATTAAATATAGCTTGTAGTGTTGAATACAGAAAGATAGGTATTATTGCAGTATTTGCTAGAGAGGCGAAAAGTGATTTTCAATACATCTTTTGATCTTGATGTTCCTTTTAATTTATAAGTTTGCCTCATAGCATTGAAATTACTGTAAAGATAGTGTTGGTTGTTTTCCCTGACAGCAGTAATTATTTTAGAACTTTGCAACAAACTGCATATACTTTCAATCTTTAAACTGAGTCGGTTGAAAATGCAACTATTATGGCCTAATATCCTGATCCATGAATAATTGAAGAAAATCTTAAGTTAACATTTCTATTGCCAACAAAGATACAATAGCTGAATGACTCTAGTCCATTTTCAATTTTACTTTTTGTGAGTCAAAGGGCTATTTTCAATAAGAGAGTGGTGTCAATATTCCCAACATTCATTTTCAAGACTATTTCCACAGACAAATTCTTTATTGATTTTGTTTGTTTTGTGAGACATGAATTATTTGATCATAAAGATAAGGTATGACAGTGCTGGTCCAATGATTGTTTTTATTCTCAGGTATACTGTGGTTGAAGTGCAGGACAAAGCTTCATTTCCAATATTGAACCAGCCCTTACACAAAAAAAACCATGCCATGTTAATGCTTTGCTTTGTTGGGAAAGGGTTAACCTATTTTTGAAGTGTAACTTGTTGCAACACAAGATATTGTAACCATCCAGCTTAATGAGGCACTAAGTTCCTCAACATTATGGTTCATCAGTTTATGCATAGCATGCAATAATCTTATACAATTCCTCAACAATAAAATGATTATCCTGCCTTATCATTTAAAATGATAGAACTGTAGGATGGTACAGCACAGGAGGAGGCCCACTCTGACTGTGCAGCTCGTCTATCGTTTTAGTTGCATGGTCTTACTCTTTTAGATTGGATTAGATTCCCTACAGTGTGGAAACAGGCCCTTCAACCCAACCAGTCCACACTGACCCTCCGAAGAGTAACCCACCCAGACCCATTTCCCTCTGACTAATGTACCTAACACTATGGGCAATTTAGCATGGCCAATTCACCTAACCTGCACATCTTTGGACTGTGGGAGGAAACCGGAGGAAACCCATGCAGACACGGGGAGAATGTGCAAACTCCACACAGACAGTCACCCAAGGCTGGAATCGAACCTGGGACCCTGGTGCTGTAAGGCAGCAGTGCTAACCACTGAGCCACCGTGCCACTCCTTTTTTAGATTTAGATTACTTACAGTGTGGAAACAGACCCTTCGGCCCAACAAGTTCACACCGACCCGCCACCCACCCAGACCCATTCCCTACGTTTACCCCTTCACCTAACACTACAGGCAATTTAGCATGGTCAATCCACCTGACCTGCACATCTTTGGACAGTGGGAGGAAACCGGAGCACCCAGAGGAAACCCAAGCATACACAGGGAGAATGAGCAAACTCTACACAGAGAGTCACCTGAGGCGGGAATTGAACCTGGGTCTCTGGTGCTGAGAGGCAGCAGTGCTAACCACTGTGCCACCGTGCCGCTTTTCCCGGTGTTGTATGAATACTCCTTTTGAATATTTATCTAATTCTCTTTTGGATGTTATCAAATATATTTCTGTCATTTTGCCTGAACACAAAAAACTGTTTGTGTGATACAAAGAAGAATCTTTATGTTGTCTCTTTTTGCCAGAACTTCTTTCCAGTCAAATTCTCAAGATAACTTAAGATTTTATAACAAAAGGTGATATCTCTGCTCAGACAATGCTTTAAAAATGTGAGGTTAGAGTCTGTCTGCATCCCAATCTTGAGCCAGACTGGTTCTATTTCCAAAGTAGGAATTTATAAAATGTTGCATGGATTGACTGCTTGCATTGACTGCCTGCAGATTGTGTGCTTTACAATTCTGCAAATGCAAATTCACCCTATAGACTTATATATGTTTGTGTATGTAAGAGAGAGAGAGAGAGAGAGAGTGTGTAAGTATAAGAGAGACAGTGTGAGTACGTGTGTGTGTTTCTGCATGTGTGTGCTTGACGGAGTGTGTGCATGAATGTGAGAGAGCATAAGCCTATGGGAGGGTATGTGTCTGGACATGAGTGTGGGGCATGTATGTGTGTGTCTGAGAGAGCTTGTGTATGACAGAGAGTCTGCAAGGGTGTGTGAGTGAATAAAGTTGTGTGTGTATGTATAGTGTAGTGGGGTCACCTGTAGTGTGACATGAACCCAAGGTCCGGTTGAGGCCTTCCCCATGTGTACCAAACCTCTGCTCGGCCACTCTATGTTGTTGTGTATCCCAAAGTTCGTCTTGGAGGATGGGCACCCAAAGATCTGAGGCTGACTGGAAAGAAGTTCTGGGATTGACATATTAATGAACCAAAACCTGCAACTCATTCTAAAAGATGCAAGACTGGAAGACTTAACAACAATGGAGGTTACTTCCGTTGCATGACACTGAGGTCTTTTGCGATAAATTCTGTGTCTTATGATCTTGCTCTACATCTACCTGATTAAGGAGCAGCACTCCAAAAGCTAGTGCTTCCGAATAACCTGTTAGACTATAAACTGGTGTTGTATGATTTTTAACTTGACCATCCTCATGGACAGTAAGTTCCAGCTCATCTCAGGAAGTTGTTGCCCAAGTACCACCAGAACATTACCTGTCCCACTAGGGGCCCAAACATTTTAGACCAGTGCTACACCACTGTGAAGGATGCACAGCACTCCATCCCCTGCCCTTATTTCAGGAATTCCAACCACTATGCTGTGCTTCTTCTCCCGGCTTTAAGGCAAAAGCTCAAGCAGGAGACCCACCCTTGTGGATGCAGGTCCAGTGCTTGTCAGAGGAGGCAAAGAATCAACTCTGGTGCTGCCCATAATCGGCTGATTGGGCCATGTTCAAACAGTCTGCAGGTACATTGGACGAGTACGCCACCACTGTCACAGACTTTATCAGCAAGTGTGTGGAGGACTGCATATTGAGGAAGTCAATCCAAGTGTTCCCCAGAAGGAAACCCTGGATGAATCAGGACATACAGAACCTGCTAAAAAAAAACAGGTGTGGGGCTTTCAGATCAGGAGACCCACTCAAATATAAGAATCCAAGTATGACCTTCACAGAGACATTAAGACAGTCAAGCACCAATACCAATCCAAACTAGAGACCCAGACAGACACCCAGTGACTATGGCAAGGACTGAATGACATCAGAGGTTATAAAAAAGTGCAAGATAGTAGTCATTGGCATATCCCTCCCAGATTGTCTCAATACCTTCTATGCTCACTTTGAGCAGAATTTTAGCAGAGTGGTAACAACTATTCCGACAAGTCCTGATGAACTTATCCCAACAGTCACTGTTTCCTTCGTGTGAATCCATGGAAAGCAATGGGACCTGACAGAGCATATGCAGGTCAACTGGCAGAGATCTTCTCAGACATCTTCAACCTCTCCCTGCAGCAGGCCACTGTCCCTGCCTGTTTCAAGAGGGCCAATATCATCAGTGTGCCTAAGAAGGTTCATGCAGCATATCTCAATGACTATCACCCAGTGTCCCTAACTTTGATAGTCATGAAGTGCTTTGAAAGGCTGGTCATGGCATTAATTAACTCCAGCCTCCCCACTACTCTTGACCCCTCCAATTTGCCTATCGGACCAACAGATCCATGTCAGATGCCACATCTCTTGCCCTTCACTCCTCCCTAGAATATCTTGACACCAAGAACAGCCATGTAAGGATCCTACTTATTGACTACAGTTCAGCCTTCAACACTATTCTCCCCTTGAGACTGATTACTAAACCTAGTGATCTCAGACTGAGCCCCACTCTCGCAACTGGATCCTCAGTTTCCTGACCCACAGGCCATGATCAGTGAAGATTGGGGACAATATTTCATTGTCACTAACACTCAACACTGGAGCCCCCCCAGGGGGGCGTACTCAGGACTCTACAGTACTCACTGTATACCCATGACTGCGTCACCAAATACCAGACTAATGCCATTTACAAGTTTGCTGATGACACCACCATAGTCGGTCGAATCTCAGATGGCAACGAAACAGACTACAGTTGGGAGGTGGAAGACCTGGAAGAATGGTGCACTGAGAACAACCTAACTCTCAATGCCGGCAAAACCAAGGAACTCATTATTGACTTTTGGCGGGATGTTACTCATGACCGCCTACACATAAACAGCACAGAGGTGGAACAAGTGGAGAGTGTCAAGCTCCTGGGAGTGGTCATCAACAACAAACTTTCTTGGACTCTTCATGTGGTCGCACTAGTTACCAAGGCCCAACAACGTTTCTTCTTCCTCAGGCAGCTGAGGAAATTTGGCATGATGGTGAATACCCTTGCTAACTTTTATAGATATGCCATCGAGAGCATTCTGTCTGGATGTATCACTACCTAGTATGGCAACTGTACCATTCAAGATCGGAGACAGTTACAGAGAGTGGTGAACTCAGCCCAGATAATCACAAAGACCAACCTCCCATTATAGAATCCATCTACCAACCCTGCTGTCAAGGAAAGGCTGCCAGTATTCTTAAAGATCCATCCCACCCTGGCAATGTTTTTTACAACGCAACCACTGGACAGAAGGTATAGAAGCCTGAACACACGCACCAGCCGGTTTTGAAACAGTTTCTACCCTACTGTTGTTAGAATACTGAATGGACTCACAAACTCTTAACATTCACCTGTATCTGTGTTTTTGTTTTTGCCGCTGTTTACTTATTATTTACTATCTATGTTGCTTAACTATGTGATCTGTCTTTATTGCTGACAAGGCAAGGCTTTTCACTATGCCTCGGTACACATGACAATAAATTCAATTCAATTCAATTCATTGCTGCATTCTGTATTAAAAAATCCTTTCTCAAATACCAACGACAGCAAGTTGTGTCCAAAACCTTAAATCTATGTATTCTAACCCCTATAGCAGCGGCTGATGGGAATAACTTTTCTCTGTCTATCTTATTTGAACCTTTCATTGTCATGGATACATTTATCAAAAATTTCCATGACATTTTTTTGCCAAGGAAAACAACCCCAGTTTCCTCAACTTAACCTTATCATTAAGGTTTCTCATCCCTGGAACGATAGATTGATCACTCTTTGCACTGTTAATGACCCTCACATCCCTCGAAAGCCATAGTGGCCAAAACCTGATGCAATACCTGTATTCTAGCTGGCTACAAACAAAGTTCAACAGAACTTCCATGTTTTGTATTCAGTGTTGTACACATGTACATATCAATTCATGAAGCCCAACATTCTAACAATGTTAAATTTAGCAGATAGATCTTTCATTTTTGGAGTATTTTTGAAACTGAACTATTGCCCTACAAGGACTTATGCAATATATACTCAGGGCTCCCTGTTCCTCTGTCTATGTCAAATTGTGCTGTTCATCGAACCTACAATGTGGAAGAAGGCCATTTGGCCCATCACATCTGCACTGACGCTCTGAAGAGCATCTTATCCAGAGTCAGCCCCCTACCATATTCCTGTAACCTCACATTTATCATGGCCAATCCATCTAAACTACCCACCTTTGGACTGAGGGAGCACCCAAAGGACACCAACACAGACACAGGAAGAACATGCTAGCTCCAAACTTACAGCCATCCAAGACCGGAATTGAACCCATGTTGCTGGTGCTGTGAGGCAATAATGCTAACTACTGTGCTAGCAAGCAGGTTTATTTCATACAATTTCTTCTCATTCTTCCAATCATAATGCAGCACTTTACTCTTCTCAGCATGATATTTCAATTGGCATGTGACTACCAATTCTAGCATTCCATTTCCTCCTGAAGAGTGTAGCTAGTCATTTCATTGCTTACTAACTGTCTGAGTTTCTGATCACCTACAAACTTTACATCAATCTAAGTTATTGACACATACAACAAAATTCTGGAAAGAAAATTACCTTGTGAAATCAGCTTTTGTTTGAAATAAACAAGGGATTAATAGATATGAGCCAAGGGAATCACAATTACATAGGATCCTTTGGTCGATGTACTCTAATGGTTAAACATTTGATACCTAAGAAGGATTTTCAGTGTGCTTTTGAATCTGACTGTGTGCTATCCATTAGTACTTGTGGTACACTTTTTTTTCTCAGAAGAAAAACCTTTCATATCCTTCACAGTTCTCTGGGTCTCCTCAGGTCATTCATCACTTACTCATGACACTGCAGACCAGAAACGTAGACAACTGATTTGTCTCAAGACCTTTGCTGCATTAAACCCATTACTAGGAGGAAAGTGCAAACTCCCTTCTGATTTTCTATTCCCCTATGGGAAGACATTACAACCTTATTACCCCTTCCCATCTAACTAGACACATTTCTTCTCTTGAAGTAATAACAAAGAAGTGAAGAAAATTTAGAAATTAAACTAAACAAGATCAATCAGGTGTATTTGAATTAACTCTTTGGATCCCTGATGTGTCCGAGATTAGTCTATAGTATTAGCTCATGGCAACATGAGAGAGGTACAAACATTACATTGCAGGCATCTTGAAACCTATTGTACAGGGGATCCTCAGCTTCTGTCGCAACACTACGGATTTCTTACAGAAACTCAGCACCCACGGACCAGTCGAGCCGGGAACATTCCTCGTCACAATGGATGTTTCAGCACTCTACACCAGCCTCCCCCACGATGATGGCATCGCAGCAACGGCCTCAGTACTCAACACCAACAACTGCCAATCTCCAAACACCATCCTACAACTCATCCACTTTATTCTCGATCACAACGTCTTCACCTTTGACAACCAGTTCTTCATCTAGACACATGGAACAGTCATGGGGACCAATATTGCACCCTAATATGCCAATATCTTCATGCACAGGTTCAAACAAGACTTCCTCTCTATGCAGGACCTCCAACCAACATTATACATCAGGTACATTGACAAGATTTTCTTCCTCTGGACCCATGGCGAGGAGTCACTGATAAAACTACACAGTGGGATCAACAAGTTTCATCCCACCATCAAACTCACCATGGACTACTCTCGACTATCTGTCTCATTCTTGGACACATGCATCTCCATCAAGGATGGACACCTCAGCACCACACTCTATTGCAAACCCACAGACAACCTCACAATGCTACACTTCTCCAGCTTCCACCCAAAACATATTAAAACAGCCATCCCCTCTGGACAAGCCCTACATGTACACCAGATCTGTTCAGATGAGGAGGAACGTGACGGGCACCTGGAAGTACTCAGGGATGCTCTCACAAGAACGGGGTACGATGCTCAACTAATCGACCGCCAGTTCTGACGTGCCATAGCAAGGAACCGTAATGACCTCCTCAGGAGACAGACACGTGCTGCAACCGACAGGGTACCCTGTGTTGTTCAGTACTTCCTAGGAGCTGGAAAACTACGCCAAGTTCTTCGTACCTGCAACACATTATCAATGAGGATGAGCACCATGCCAGGACCTTCCCCACACCTCCACTGCTTGCCTTTAAACAACTGCCAAACCTCAAACAAATCATTGTTCGTAGCAAGCTGCCCGGCTCTCAGGACAACTCCATACAACCCTGTCACGGTAGGCACTGCAAGACATGTCAGAGTGTGGACATGGATACTACCATTACACCTGGGGACACCTTCCACCATGTACGTGGCAATGGATGAATGGGCACCGCACAACAACCAACAGACAAGAGAGTTCCCTCCCAGTTGGGGAACACTTCAGCGGTCCAGGACAATCAACCTCGGACCTTCGGGTGACCATCCTCCAAGGCGGACTTCGGGACAGGCAGCAGGGAAAAGCGGCCAACCAGAGGCTGGTAGCTCAGTTCCATACCGAAAGGGAGGGCCTCAACCGGGACCTTGGGTTCATGTCACACTACAGGTGACATTGCACTATACACACACACAGACACTCCTGTACACACACACACACACGGACACACACACACGGACACGGACACACATATACACAGACATACACAACTCACACACACCCTTACACAAGCATCCTCTCAGAGACTTAGACCACTCTACACTCATGCACACACATACACACTCTCTCATATAAACACTCACAACACCCTCCCCAGACACACCCTTACAGACACACACACTCCCACACTCACACATGCACCCCCTCACAGACTTAAGACACTCTACACACACATATACATTCTCTCTCGCACTCACAACCCCCAAACCAGACAGACACACACACACAGACAGGCACAAAGACCTACATGCACATATGTATTTTGTGGGGTGAATTTGTACTTGCAGAGTTACATTGCACTTTGCTCAAAAACTGCAAGAATTCACATAAAACTCTGTTATCTCACTTTTTAGATTAGAATCAGTCTAAACACCATGGCATAGACAGAGAACACAGGGGGCTAACACCTTCAACATATTGTCTAGCTGACATCAATTGTTACAGTTAACCTGAGAATGCAACATTTTAAAAAGGCTTTGTGATTTACACATGAAAGAAGTGAAACTATCATGGTTTTCGAACGGATGAAAGACTCAACAAATAATCAAGGTATTTTTCAATGTATAATTTCAGTTACATCTCACTGTAAATTTTTGCTATAAATTCTGTGCCTTACAATTGTGTCCTCCACAATCACCTGATGAAGGAGCAGCGCTCCGAAAGCTAGTGTGCTTCCAATTAAACCTGTTGGATTATTACCTGGTGTTGTGTGATTTTTAACTAACTACATTGCAGTTGTGTGTTTTTATCAATTTAACAGGGTTCATGGTTACTGTCACTAATTTTCAGCAGAATGCTACAAAGTGAACAGATTTTCATTCTGACAATCGAACCTAGGTTCCTGGCACTGTGTGACAGTATTGCTAACCTCTGAGCCAATGTGCCGCCTTACTGAATACTGAAACCTGAGCATTAAAATAGAGCTCAAAATCCAGCATTTATATCAACTTGCTCAGATATATTATCAAATCTACACTTGATGTTAAAATCTTCAAAAATCCTGGATCCTCTCTTATGTGATCACGTCCTTTCAGAACACTAACTTTAGTTTATTATTCAATACAGTTCTCATATTATCTCCTTCTGCTGTTATTCATGAAGCTTTGATGAATGAAGGAAAGTGGTTTGCCTTCTGACCCATCTTTTCCATATTTAGGGATTCAATCTTACTGAAGTCTACAACATTCCTCTGCACTAAGAGGTTTATGGACATTAATTTAATAGAGCAAATTTACAAAGAATCCATTGTTTTGACAATTTTTTATCAATGGTATTACACAGATTAAAATCCTGCAATTTGTTCGATTCAACTGTTCCATTCAAATATTCCTAACTTAAATACAATTAACCCCATGGTGCATATTCACACACAATTGCATGTTTCTCAAAGTTATGACAGCAAATTAGCAGTGCGGTTGCATGAAATAGCAATCAGTATAATATTTAGTTTGGAAGAGTTTAAATACGTTAATTCAAATAAATCATAAAACTGTGCAATATCAGTTTAGAATCAATGGTAACACAAAAAGGGGTTTAACTTCTAATACTAGATTACTTACAGTGTGGAAACAGGCCCTTCAGCCCAACAAGTCCACACCGACCCGCCGAAGCGCAACCCATCCATACCCTTATATTTACCCCTTCACCTAACACTACGGACAATTTAGCATGGCCAATTCACCTGACCTGCACATCTTTGGGAGGAGACCGGAGCACCCGGAGGAAACCCACACAGACGCGGGGAGAATGTGCAAACTCCACACAGTCAGTCGCCTGAGGTGGGAATGGAACCCAAGTCTCTGGCATTGTGTGGCAGCAGTGCTAACTACTGTGCCACCATGCCGCCCAAAATTGTTTTAATTGGTTCTGTATGTGCAAGTCAATGTAATTCCTGGAAAAGTACATCAATCAAAAACGAAATAATTAACTTGAGTAACAATAAATATTGTTATTTTGCTTAAAAAGACAAATTTTCTCAGCATGTTGTAAATATTGAATTATAGTTCACACATTTTGGCATAAGAAGTATAAGTATTAAGTCAGCCAAAAAACGTATTTCATGACAACATGGTACATTCGTGTGCCCATCTATGTCAATACATTTAATTACATGCAAGTAACATTAGATCAAAGCATGTTACTTGGACAAAAACTGTAGAATGAACCGCTGAAGGAAAAAGCACAGACTAATCATATTAACAAGTTCCAGAACAAGGTTCAAAAGTACCCGAAGGAAGATTTGACTGAAGGATATATGAAGTATTACAGATACAATGTTGCTAAGATACTGGGATAGACTATAGCCTTGTCTATTTCTGTGCTTCCTATGTTTCCTACAGATGACGCAATTATTAAGCCAGAACCACTTTTAAGAAATACTGATCAGAGCACCCTCAGAAGTGTGAAGCCAGAAATTCAGTCTGACAATTCTCTTGCAATGCAAAATTTTTGGAGAAGGCAAATCATGTCCCCTTTCTCATCGCAGTCAGCTGCTACCTTCTGAAACGTAAAGATCCAGAATCTCAGACAACCTGGACTGTTGCAGTCAAAAGGTAATTTATGTGAAGTAAGTGTGAGGTTAGGGTGCCAGATGAGTAGGGAATAGTGTGCTAGGTGGGAAAGATGCCAGGTCAGTAGTCTACAATGTGGGTAACGAACAAAGTCCAGATAAAGAGTGCCAGAGTGGAAGGTAGAAAGGAGCCATGTAAGTGATGCAATGCTCAGGATAAGTTGGACTGAGTGGGAGATATCTGGTCTGGCTGTGGTTGGGGCTGGTTAAGGAGTTGGGTCCTGGAAGGGATCAGGTCTGGTGGCAGGAAAGGGTAGCAAATTGAGTCTAGAGCAAGGGGAAGGGAGAGTGGATCCAAGGGGTGACAAGAAAGATTGGGCAAAAGCAGGGCAGGTTTTGGCAGGTGACAGATCCAGGGTAAGGAAAGGCAGAGCACTGAGTCCGGACAGTGGAGAAGAGGGTGGGTGTCAGGTGCTGGGTCTGTGCAGAGGTAGATCAGACCTGGCAGTGGGTGAAGACAGGAATGAAAAGGGGGAGGGGTTCACATCCAGAGTGAGGGATGTGATCGAGTCTACAGCAGGGAATCCGTGAATGTGTGAGGGGTGGGGGGAGAAAGATCAGGTCTGAAGTAAAGCACAGAATGGCAGTAGCAGGGTGGATGCCAGAGAGAGAAGGGGGAGCAGCAGGTAGATTACTGGGCAGAGTGGATCTGTCGGGTCTAAAGAAGTAGGGTAAGTGAGGTGTCAGCTTCAGAACAAGGCAGGAGTTGTAGGGTTTTTGTGGGGTGAGGGTGGGGAGAGGAGGGCGGGGAGGTGGGGTGGTAGAGGGGTTGTCAGGTCACAATCTGAGGGTTATAAATGGTCTGGCAGAGCTGTAGTTGGGAATCTGTGAGATGAGTATGGGATTAGTTGACTAATTACTCAGGAGTTGGACAATGTATTTAATAGTCTAACATTTCCTGCAAATTTATTAATTTAGTTCCATCAGAAAGCTACAAATTCTCCAATTTACTTGGAGTCTTTCGGAGAGTTCCAGGCTAAGAGGAATTTTCCAATAGAATTATCAATTCTCCAGGCATTTCCTTCAGACTCTGCATTACTGGGATTCCATAGCATCCCCATGAACAACTCTTACCTTTGGTGGAATAATGGCTCTCTGGCATTTGAAAGTCCTGGAAAATGTTCTGAGCTTTTAAGCACTCATTAAACTTTTGACTGTCTATAGTGTCTTAGTAGTAGTAGGACTTACACTACAGTCAAGTTACCCCTACTCCCAACAGCCAACACTCTCACCATCCTCACAGATTACTTGTATAATTGTTGGCTTGCATTTCAGCACAATACTAAGTCACTGTTGTACATATCAGGCAGTAAACTTAGAAGGTGTCTGTCTTCTCAACTGAATGAATATTAAGATCCAGCAGTGTCTCAGGGAGGATTTCCAACCCAACACTTACTTCCAAACTAACATCACTAAAGTAGATTTATTAGTTATTTGTTGGAATTTATTTGCAAATTGGCTGCCGCTGTTCCCTCAAATACCTGCTCCTTCTCTGGAAATATCACCCCCTCCCTTTCCTACAATAGCATGTATACTTTTTTTTTCACTTAGGAGATGTGGGGGGGGGGGGATGCTGGTAGATAAGCCAACAGTTATCACATTGAGAAGGTGGTGGTGAGCTGCCTTCTTGAACTGCTGCAGTCTATTCGATGTAGGTAGGCCCACAATGCTGTTAGCAGGGGAGTTCCAAGCTTTTGTCAGAGCAAAATCAAAGGAATGGTGATACATTTCCAAATCAGGATGAAAGGTGCCCTTGTCCTTCTAAATGGCAGTGTTTATTAGTTTGGAACATGCTGTCTAAGGAGCTTTCATGAATTTCTGCAGTGCACCTTGTTGTTGGCATGCGCTGCTGAACCTGTTAGTGATGGAGAGTACTAATGCTTGTGGTTATGGTACCAATCAAACAAACTGTGTTGACCTGGATGCTGTGACTTTCTTAAATGTTGTTGGAATTGTACAGATCTAGCCAAGTAGGAAGTAATTCATCACACTCCAAACTTGTGCCCTGTAGATGATGGACAGGTTCTGTGCAGTCAGTTGAGTTCAGTTTCTGGATGATTGTAACCCCCTGAATGTTCATAGTGAGCAATTTAATAATCGTAATGCCATTGAATTTCAAGTGGTTAAATTATCTCTTGATGGAGATAGTCATTGCCTGACACTTGCTTAGTTAAAATGTTATTGTCACTTATCAGCCCAAACCTGGAAATTGTCCAGGTCTTGCTGCATTTGGACATGGACTGTTTCAGTTCCTACAGAGCCACAAATAGTGCTAAACATTGCATTATCATCAGCAAACATCTTCACTTGTGTTATTGGGATGGAGTGAAGGTCATTGATGAAGTAGCTGAAGATAATTGGGCATTGGACATTATCCTGAAGAACTCCTGCAGAGATGTCCTGCATTTGAGATGACTGACCTCCAACAACTACAACTATATCCCTTTATGCTGGGTATGACCCCAACCAGCAGAAAGTTTTCCACAACTGTTCAGTGTTTTTCTTAATTCTTTCTAAAAAGATTTAATAAGATATTATGAGTAGGATTGTATACGGACTGTAAAGAATATATATCACAAAAACTACTGTTGCATAGCCCAATGAAATAGGAGCTGTGCAGAATTACTTAGGGTTATATAATAAATATACGCCAAAAGATGTGATTATAATTGCTGCAAATTACTTACTACTTAATACATGCCCTAGGGCAGGCCAACTTATTTCTACCATATGGACAGTTTCCTTTTATAAATGTTGAGAGCTATATTCTTTATACTCATATCATTTGTAAAGTTAAATATCCTCCTATTTTGCCCACAGATATCACACTTATTTTCTCAAAGGAAAGGCTTAAAACCCAATATCAATATCGAAACAGAGGATTAATATTTAAAGTCATAATGAATGTGTCAATTATTCACTGCAAACAAACAAGTACGGATTTAGTACCTATTTTTCTAAGATGATTAATAAGAGCAGATCTTAAATAGTAACTTTAACTACATGCATATGAAATATTGGAAATGCAGCTTTTTTGTTCCCATTGAACTGAAGCATTAATAAGGACTGGAATGAGTAGTATTGGCAAAATCTAAACTAGCCATCAGAGAGCAGGATATTACCAAAACAAGCCAATAAGATAACATGCTCAATGATGCTTTCAATTACTTTGCTGAAAGTTGGCTTGTGGAGTGGCATTTGACCAGATTGGACTTATCTTGTTTTTTTTTTGGAAAGTAGATGTCTGGGTAATTTTCCATATTGTTGGATCAATGCCAGTGTTGTAGCTGTACTGAAACAGTTCAGCTAAAGGCATTACTAGTTCTGGACCATGAATTCTCAGCACTACAGCCAGGCTGTTACTGCAGCCCACAGTCTTTGAATATCCAGTGCATTTAACAATTTTTTCATGTCATTTGGATGAAGCAAATTGTCTGAAACCTAGCAGCTGAGAACGTGTGAATTTCAGGGGGGAGGGGGAAGATGGATCATCTATTTGATATTTCTATTTGAAAGTGTTAACAATGTTTCAACCTTGACTGTTGCACTGACCTGCCAAGCTCCTCCATCATCAAAGATGGAGAGATTCATTGCTTCCTTGCCCATCACCATTTCCAGGAGAAAGTGAGGACTGCAGATGCTGCAGATCAGAGCTGAAAATGTGTTGCTGGAAAAGCGCAGCAGGTCAGGCAGCATCCAAGGAACAGGAGAATCGATGTTTCAGGCATAAGCCCTTCTTCAGGAATGAGGAAAGTGTGTCCAGCAGGCTAAGATAAAAGGTAGGGAGGAAGGACTTGGGGGATGGGCATTGGACCTGCTCACCATTTCCAGCTGGATGTGGCATGACTACAAGAGGTCAGATTTGATCTGTTGGTTGTAGGAGCATTCAACTCTGTTTAATTGCTTTTCCTATTTATCGTTAATATAATCTTATATTGTAGCTTCACTACAGTAGAATCCATGTAATAGAACTATTTTGTTAAACAATGGAGTTAAGGAAGTGTAATTAATATTGTGAATATGTATTTAAACAAAGAGTTTGATAAGATTTTGAATAGGATATTTGTTGATAAAATCAAGGTTCACCACATGAAAGGATATATGACAATATAACTATTGAAATTGGTTAAAGAACATTTTTCAGACTGGTTGGATGTATACAGGGTGTGTGAGGGGAACACTTTGAAGTGTTTTGAAGACCACTTTTCTTCAGCTTCAAGACAAGAAATGCAATACTAAAATATGCAGATGACAAAAAATAGGAAGCTTGTTAACTGTGAAGTGAAACTTAAAAAGACCTGGAGGCCATCATCAGGTTATTACCTTGTCAAATCTTGTGAGGGGAATTACACTTTGGGTGGATGAACACGTACATTGCTAAGAGAAAAGTTCAAAGAAGAGGACAAATACCCAATTCTCACATTAACATTTAGAGTACTTTTAATGATGGAGCATGCACTTATGGTAACTCACTCAAGTAAAACTGAAATTCTGTAATGGACAATATATTCATGTGTAAGTCAACATTCTCAAGGACACATACACATATACACAGATGCGCACTCAGACACCCACACACACCCTTACAGACTCACACACTCCTACACTCACACATGCACCCCCTCACAGACTTAAGACACTCTGCACTCACTACACACACACATACACTTTCTCACACTCACAACCCCCAATCCAGACAGACACATATACACACAGACAGACAAAGACCCACATGCACACATATATTTTGTGGGGTGAATTTGTACTTTCAGGGTTACATTGTACTTTGCTCAAAAACTGCATGCATTCATGTAAAACTCCATTATCTCACTTTTTAGATTAGAATCAATCTAAACATCATGGCATAGACAGAGAACACAGGGGGCCAACACCTTCAACATATTGTCTAGCTATCACCATTGTTAACAGCTAACCCGAGAATGCAACTTTTTAAAAAAAGTTTTGTGATTTACACATGAAAGAAGTGAAACTATCACTGTATTCTAACAGATGAAAGGTTTAACAGACAATCAATTTTTCAATGTATAATTTCAGTTACATCACACTGTAAATTTTTGCTATAAATTCTGTGTGTTAGGATTGAGCCCTCCACTACCACCTGATGAAGGAGCGTCGCTCCGAAAGCTAGTGTGCTTCCAATTAAACCTGTTGGACCAAAACCTGGTGTTGTGTGATTTTTAACTTTGTACACCCCAGTCCAACACCGGCATCTCCGAATCATTCTCAAGGATGCCAGTTAGGCTCAACAAAGAGCAAAGCCTAACAGCTCCAGTTCATCTGTGAAATGAAACACAGTTCAGTAACTAGTAGGTAGACGTGATTGTTATTTTACTATGCAAAAACATTCTAAATTGCAGAGATACGAAAATACTATTCATTTCAGGAGACATCATAAAGCTCTGTGCTGCAATTATTTTAATCTGTTTATGTTGGTAGAACATATTGTTTGCTACTGTCTTTTTTTCATCATTTGCCATTTTCTAAAAGTCAGATTTTCTGTCACATATCAAATTTAAGAATACTCCCTGAAGGCAAGTTGTCAATTTTGTCCACTGGTTGCCTAAACTGTCACAGTACTCATTAAACACCATATTCCACTTGGGTTTCACATCCTTTTCTGGTGAACATAAATAGGACTTTTTGTAATACATGTCTTTATGGATACTTTCAGTCAGCACACTGTGTAATTTCAGAACTGAGAATATATTGATACTGATTTTGATTGTTTAAAAATTTCCTTCAACAGCGCTTATTTGCATATCTGAGATGTGCAAATTAAATCTGTTCACATGACCTACAGGAAGCAGAAATTTGAGACATTTTCCTCATTGATATTCTGTTCTTTGCAATTTTTAAAAATTTCTTAAGAATTGTGATTGTACATCAACGTGGTAGTTACGTTAATAATTGAACTTGGAAAAATACCACCCTTGGGTTTAAATTCTATACCAAAGTGTCACATCAAATTCAGACAAAAGAAAGCATTATATTTGTGTCCAAAATGCTTTGAGCACTGTTGTTTATTGTACATCACTTTCTCTATCCTTCCTCTCGCAAATTCAGAGATCATTCAAAGAGATTTATGGGTTCAGTTTACCATCTGTTTGCATAAGAATTGATAAACTTAAAAAAGAAAAGTAACCTTTGACAAGAATGAGAGAAAAACCCAGAAATGTGTTCCAAAGGAATTTGAAAAGCATTTGTTTATGAGTCACATTCAAGCCAATTACCATATCTACATCGCTATAGTTTCTGAAATTAGTAGTCCTGATGATTGAAATGTTAATTTTGCTGTTAATTATTAACATATTAATCAATCTACTCAGCACTAGCCACGCCAAATCAGATTTTAAGGTCAATCTCTTACATGTCCCTGCTGTCAGCTTGTTACTGCTCACTTTTCTCACTTTGCTGTCTCTTTTCTTTCTCTCTATTTTTTCTTTCTCTCCTACTTCCCCTATCTGAATTCTTCTTGTTCCTCTCTCTGTTCAGTCTTGTTTTGTTCTTCCCTGAATTTTGGTACAAGGACATGTGTGATATTATAGAAAAAACAACAGACTATATTTGTGGTAGCATCAACAGGCAAAATGCAGCACTCACCAGCTCTTTTCTAGTGTCCCTGCCTAATCACTTATGCTGTTCCCCAATCCAGTTCACTCCTTCCTGTTGCATGTTCAATCACATCATCACTCCTACTATTCCAACTGTTCACTTATCAATATATTGTCCTTGGCTTGCTCACCTTTCCTGCAACTCATTTCCCAACTCCTATATTGATAGGCTCAATAATAGAAGAGAATAACATTGTAAAAATAAAATTCTTTGGAATGGCTTCATGCTTCAGTGACAGGATTGACAAGTGGGAAATGCCTAATAGTTGAAGAACATAAGCATTTCCAATTACTTTTCAATGGCTATGGAATGAAGGGAAATTAAATAATAAAAAAAATCAACACACATGCATTGATCAGTTATTGAAACAGAAATGGAGATTAGCCAAAACCATATTTCTCTTTCAAATGATAACCAAACTGCTTTGTACTTTAACATTTTCTGTTTTTGAGTTTAATTCTTCCAAGAATTAGAAGTTTCTTTTGAACTTCCTCAAGAAACCTCTCTTAAACCTCATTACGTGGGAACAACTTTCGAATATTTTGCCCGTAATCCTGGTCTTTTGTTAGTCTGTTTCGAGGCCTTCTTATTGTGTGTAGCATAACAGGATATTTCACTTAGAGTCGATCAGAAGTTGATATAATGCTAAATGCTTTCTAACCGTAGACACATAATACCAAAGAAAAAGTGAGTTATGGAAGCCATTTTGTTGAAGCAAAAGCATGTGTGATGATAAGTTAGTTCATGTTGTGAGTGAGATCAGCAATTGGGGTACAAAATGTGCTCAAAATTGCACCAGTTTTGAAAAGTGTTATTCTTTATTCCTTCATTTTCTGCTCAATTTTATTTGAAATCACTGATCAAAACAATTGCCAAAAAAAATAATTGATATGATTGAGAATGCTAACTTCATACATCATGCTTTTAATATGATTGAAGGTGAGTTTATCACAAAAAATATCTTGAATCATCAAATTTACTTTTATAAAAAGTCAATTAAATGTCAATTTCAGGGAGTTTCATGGAGGCTTTTTCTCCATGAGCTCTCCATTCTTTTCTCATCTTTTTACATTTGCATTACGCCTCGATGGAATGCTCTCTTGCTTTCTTGTGTTCACTCGAGGCAGAAGTAATCACCACTGCTGGAACATTCTAGGAGATTTTTTTTATGATTCATTAATGGATGGGGGCCTCATTGGCTGGACCAGCATTTATTGCCCACCCATAGACGCCTTTGAGAAGGTGGTAGTAAGTTGTCCTCTTGAACTGTTCCAGCCCATTTGGTGTACATATGTCCAGAATGCCTTTGAAGAGGGAGTTCCAAGAATTTGACCCAGTGATAACTTACCAAGTCAGGATGTTAAGTGGCTTTGAAGAGAACTTGCAAGTGGTGGTTTCCATGTATCTGCTGCCCTGTTCTTCTGGATTGCAGTGGTCTTGGATTTGGTGATGCTTGCTAAGGAGCCTTGGTGAATTTCTGCAGTGCATCTTGTAGATGGTGCACACTGCTGCTACTGAGTGTTGGTAGTGGAGAGAGTGAATCTTTGTGGTTATGGAACCAGTTAAATAGGCTGCTTCACTTTGCCTCATTCAGGGAGAAAAGAGGTCACAATAGGATGGAAAGGGCTAGGTTGTGGTTTTGGAGTAATCCCAACATACATCTACTCACCCTTTGCCTTGGCGAGAGAGGATTGTGATTACTCCTGCAGTGGTGTTCAGACCTCCATGTCCCACCAACCAAGTAAGATTAATTGTTAAGTGCTGTGCTACTTTCCTAATATTGCCAGCATCAATTCTTAATGTGCTCAAGCTTCTATCGCTATGCCCCAACTCTTTCCCACATTTGTATTCTTCAAGCACCAGCTGCATCCACACAGTCTCTGCTTAGAGGAGGACAACCCCTCTGGATATCATTTCCTCCTCCACTTATGAGGAAAAAAGCTCACAGATCCCACAGAAGGTACATTGGCAAGATTATCTCCTGCACATTCCCAGCTCAGTCACTAACACTTCAGTGGGCATGTCAAGTGAATTGGGAGCACTATCTGATGATTTGTGCCACATCTGCCACACTACCGCATCTCTGCAACTGGATGAGGAATAGATGTCCCCAGTTCAAAAACCAAAGAACTGTGGATGCTGGAAATCACAAACAAAATCAAAAATATATGCTCAGTTTACATCATCAGCTCTGTCATTGTTGCTGCAGTTACAAGAATGAAGGTGAGAGACTAGCCATTCTTAGCTCCACACAATGTTCTAACATTGTTTGAATGATAGTTATCCTTTCTATAGTCACCATACTGTGTAAGATAATAAGATGGAGAAGCAAAAGTAGACTATTCAGCCCATCGAGTTTGCTCTGCCAATTAAATGAGATCATATCTGATGAGATCTGATAATCCTCAATTCCACTTTCCTGCCTTTTCCCTATTACCCTTGATCCCTTGAATCAAAAGTTTTTAAAAGGTATCCTTAGCTTCCAAAAAAACTAGCTTATTTTTTAGACATAAATGAGCACAATTAGTGGGAACTCTGAATTGTGGTAAATTCATCCTAAAGGATGGCCAAGTTATGTAATAGGTACCTTGTCAGAAAACATCGCTTGAAAAAGAGCACAGAATCTTATTTCATACTGCTTGTAATTTGCACTTGGAATTCTGTGATATTTTGCAAGGACTCCGCTGAAATCAAGCACATAAATGCAGAACAAAAACCTGCAAAACCATCTTATTCTAATACATGTAATTAAGTGTCTCAGTACAATGCATGTTTCAAATTGAACGCTAACTCGGTGTTTGATTTTTGTGTATTTGAATCTGGAACCTTTAATCTTTGCATCCCTCAGAATCCAATACATATTCCAGGCATGATGCAGGATAAAATTTAAGACTAATGGGAAAAGTTCAACACAGGATCAATAAGATATCAGTGGGCATAAACAATTACGAGGAAAGTTAGGTCACTTTATAATTGGAGTAAAAAGGATTGAGAGATGCTAGAAGGTTTTACATTTATGAAGGCTGAAAAGAAAGAACAAATAGTGATCTGCTGATTAGAAAACTAGTAGTAAAAGGGCACAAGTTTAAAATAGTCACACAAAGAATTATGGGTATGTACACAAAATAATCCATAGAAGATGTTGGATTTTTCTCAGCACAAATGATGTTGAAAGATGATTTGCAGACCGTCTTTAAGGTTAATTAATTATTTGCTTGACAACAAATATCAAAGGTTATGACATGCCAGCAAGAGCATGGGATTAGACAAGAAATAAAGCATAGATCAAAGTGCTGTATCAAAGTTGAGGGACACAGATGAAATCCGATTGCTTGATTGTATTCAAGGTGTTATGCAAATACGTTATTATAATAGATAAGCTGAAAAGCAGGGAGTGAGGAGGGAATTTAACAAGGCTCATTGGACACAATTTGAATTTGAAGATAACAGATGTAATAATCACCTTTAAGAAAAGGTCAAAAGCAATATCATGTAAATTACACATCCATCAGGTGACATTTATAGTGATTTGCTATTGCAAAGGAGCAATTGAAGAGCATCTAGAAGAGAAAAATTAATAAATCCAAGTGAACTTGGGTTCACAAAAGACCACATATGCCTGATAAATTGGCACTCTCTAAGGACATATTATTTGGTATATAGAATCATAGAATCTCTATGGTGTGGAAACAGGCCACATCAACCCTCTGAAATGTAATTCACCCAGCCCCATTTCACCACTCTATTTCTCTACATTTACCCCTGACTAATGCACTAATTACTAATATACCTATTAGTCCAAGGCAAATACGAATAGTATCCATTTTCATTGGCCAAATGAGCCATCGAAGCAATTTGCCATTACTAGCCAGGGGGTTCTTGTGAGGCAGTGTTAATTTCCCTACCTCTGAGCTAGTTCAAGCCCTACCTGCTCCCGAGGTATGTCAAACATCCCTGAACTGGTGAATTGAAGTATCTGCAACTTCTATCCAAACATTTTCTCTATTAAATAAATAATAAATTGCAGTTAAAAACTGAGATTTGGTTATACAGAAAATGAAAATTGTGATCTGATTTCTTGTAGGATTTCCACTTTGACTTTGAAATGCATGATGAAGCTTGATTGAGAGACCAGGCATCCAATGGATAGCTGAAACATCTATGCTCCAACTTGATTGACAGCGCTGGTTGTCTGATTTCTACCAATTTCACAATCTTTCCTACACTGTTTTCAAGTGCCTTGCAGTTTCAGGTTTTAAAAGATCAATACTTTTGTTGCTCTGTAGCAGAAATGAGATTTTAACATGAAACATTAGGAATGAGTCACTGACTAGATTTTTTGTTTGCATATAGAACTGCCACATATGGTTGAATGGACAATAAGTGCCATTCCATGGCATGAGGGGCTATGGTGATGGGCATCTAGAACCAATGGTGTTGCAAGGAAGAGTGTACACCTTGGCATGACTAGTATGAGGAGGACACTTTGAACTCACTTTTCAAAAGGTTCCTTCATGCAAGATATGGTTCAAGACATCTCTGATCTATTGTGAACTACAACCATTCAAAAACCTGGCCTGACCCAATGAAAATTGTTGATGAGTAGAACATGTCTACCACCACAATGGAGCCATGATGGCAAATACTACATTTCTCTCACGGGCTATGATGTAACTCAGAGCTAGATTTGACATCTGGCAATGACCACATTATCAAGCTCTGGGATATGTTACCTGCAATGTCAAAACATGCTCCTGATATTCATAAGAAGGAGATCTGTCAAAAAGCTAGTCTACACATGGGGGTGGGGTGGGAGGTGTCAGTCTGAAACGATCATGTAGTGTGATCACATCAATGAGGAACAGAAAGGAATTTGACATTCTTCAAAATTACTTTCCAAGTCCTGGACAGTTAATGACAAGCCCAAACTGCAATGACTCCCAAGAAACCTCATCCAGGCACAAACCGGTCATACCCTTTAAAAGTCAAAAAGTGTGGTGCTGGAAAAGCACAGCCAGTCAGGCAGCATCCAAGAGATGGCAGATGGTCAAATCTGAATGCAATACAAAATCTTGAATTAAAAAGCTAGCCTAATAACGACCAGCTAATCATTGTTGATTGTTGTGAAAACACATTTTGTTCACTGAGATCTTTCAGGGCAGGAAATCTGTCATCCATACCTCATCGGGCCTTTTTGAGCACATACACCCTTTAAAAGCCCAGGTGAAAATTGGCAACACTGGGAAAGCAGCCAGAAATCCTACAGTTGGATATTGGCCACCATTTTTAAAGGTTTCCTATGTCAACCTGCTTCTGCAAAAACCTGGCTCATTACACATCATTGGGGAGAACTACCTGAAAGACATTTTTCTTTCACCTTACTGCCAGCGCAGGCAGGAATTGCAAGTTCTGCCAGTCCTGTCAGGATTTTACAGTATGTCATGTTGTAGCAATTGGTCTTGTTTTTTCTCAGAGTTATTGAAATTTTGCATCTAATGATACATTGTCAGAATGAAATTCTTCACAGTCTTTGTGATCAATATCAAACATTCTCAATTAAATTACAACTTAGTCACCATCAGAATGCAATCAACTAGTCATAATAGAATGAATATGAATCAATTGAATTCCATCTTGCTTATCTTCGGTACTGAGTAGAATTTGTTTTCATGCTGTTTTATTCCCACAATTTAAGCTTTATTTAGCTTCTCTGATTTTTGATCACAACGTCTGATTAAGTTATCACTACAGGTTCCCCTACACAACAAGCTTCCTGTGTGAGGATATGTTAATGAATAACATTGATACTCATTTTCATAGAAGCCAAGAGATCTATGGCACAGAAAAAGACCATTCAGCTCATTAAGTCAAAGCCGGTCAGAAACAACCACATAAACGTTACATTCAACTGAATCATTATAATGCAAACAGCAGAGGAAAGTATTTAACTAGTTATTCAGTGAGCTGATTTAACTGTGGAAAATGATTAAAGGGAGGCAATGATGTAGTAAGAATTTCATTAGCAATCCAGAACTTCCAGTCAATAGTCTGCAGACATGAGTTTGAATCTCACCATGGCAGATGGTCAAATCTGAATGCAGTACAAAATCTGGAGTTAAAAAGCTAGCCTAGTGACAACCAGCTAATCACTGTTGATTGTTGTGAAAACACACTTTGTTCACTGAGATCCTTCGAGGAAGGAAATCTGTCATCCATACCTCATCGGGCCTTTATGACCAATAAATGCTAGCCAAGCCAGTGATGTTTATATAGCAAGAACAAACAAAATGCCATGAGCCATGCGGCTGGTGCAGCTGCCACCCCCACGCTGATTGATGATGTCACTTCCGCCCCCATCATGGCCGCTCCCATAGCCATTTCCGACCCTCACAATTTCTCATGCACCACACATGACATCACTTCCGTCTCTCACATCATCGCTGATGTCATATGCTCAGTGGCTTCCACCACCCCTACTGCCGTTGTCACCACCACTTCCGCCCCCACCCGCGGCTCTC